>NC_090321.1:105761245-105854922 GCF_040869045.1 Eurosta solidaginis | reverse complement strand
ATTATATGCAAGCAGTTTTACGCATACAACTGAACCTGATTATAAACCCGAGCAATGTCAACACCCCAAATAATATTAGACTACAAATTAGTCATAGAATTACAAAAACAAGATATATTGGTAGTTATGTTTGTTTGCATTCATGACGACGTGCCACCACCTTATAATGTTCTACCAAGATAACCAAGATATTGTTGAGGATGTGGCAACACTATTCACCACCTTCACATGTTTTCGTTTCGGATTCTGAATCTTGACGAAAATACGCGCTATCGACATGTGCGACCCGAATTTCAGGCGCAGGACTTAAGTTGCAATGTTACTGAATTTGGAAATTTAAACGCTTAAGTGTCACAAACTAAGAGTTTCCTAGAGCTGCGGATTCCATTTTGGTGCTTTTTAGGAGCCCCTCTTCCCCTACAAATCAACAAAAGTTTGAAAATCGTGGCAACTTATATAAAATCCAACCCCAACAATGGTTTAAGCCAGATATATAAATCCATATAGAAGTCCATATAGAAGAAGAATTTGTGAGCCAGATAATTTGTTATTTATTATCTTAAAATTGGCAACGCTGCCTTTAATAAGCCTACTTTTGTGCAAAAATAGATGGTGCTGCTTGGCCTTTAGCTGGTATGTGTTAAATGAAATACAATAGCGACATCTGCCTATCACAACTCATATGTAACAAAATATCACGACCTCTGCTTCTCAAGTCTCGCATTCCCCTGAGAATTGAGCGTGATACGGAGCTAGAAAACTCACTGGATGATGGCTAATAACACAAAGTATATGAGTTGAAGCAATGTTAACTTACAATGAATGGAGATACAGCTCACGATGAAAGCGCTTCCATTTATGAGTGTTGATCAGCTTCTAAAGGAAATCATGTGTGTGTATAGGTGCTATATACATTAGTTTTTATTTTTTTGCAACTAATTTCTAATTATTTTTTTTTCTTTTTTGTAATTATACAACTTATTACTGGTTATATTTATATATATATTCTTGTATATATTTTTCTTGTTTTTTTAAGTATGCACTTTGCTTAAGATTTTTAACTCATCTCCGCACTTTTATAAATTTTGGCCTAAATAAAGCCTTTGATAAACAACTTTGAGTATTAATTTTCTTCCATAACTTTCCTCACAATATAACATTCTCTACTCTTAAAATCGCTTATTTATTTATTTCTATATAAACCACTAAATAAAACTTTCCTTTTTCTTTTATAAACGTAACTTTATAAACAATTTTTTTTATACTCAGTTGAGCAGAGCTCACAGAGTATATTAAGTTTGATTGGATAACGGTTGGTTGTACATATATAAAGGAATCGAGATAGATATAGACTGCCATATATCAAAATAATCAGGATCGAAAAAAATGTGATTGAGCCATGTCCGTCCGTCCGTCCGTCCGTCCGTTAACACGATAACTTGAGTAAATTTTGAGGTATCTTGATGAAATTTGGTATGTAGGTTCCTGAGCACTCATCTCAGATCGCTATTTAAAATGAACGATATCGGACTATAACCACGCCCACTTTTTCGATATCGAAAATTTCGAAAAACCGTAAAAGTGCGATAATTCATTACAAAAGACAGATAAAGCGACGAAACTTGGTAGATGAGTTGAACTTATGACGCAAAATAGAAAATTAGTAAAATTTTGGACAATGGGCGTGGCACCGCCCACTTTTAAAAGAAGGTAATTTAAAACTTTTGCAAGCTGTAATTTGGCAGTCGTTGAAGATATCATGATGAAATTTGGCAGGAACGTTACTCTTATTACTATATGTACGCTTAATAAAAATTAGCAAAATCGGAGAAGGACCACGCCCACTTTAAAAAAAAAAAATATTTTTAAAGTAAAATTTTAACAAAAAATTTAATATCTTTACAGAATATAAGTAAATTATGTCAAGATTCAACTCCAGTAATGATATGGTGCAACAAAATACAAAAATAAAAGAAAATTTAAAAATGGGCGTGGCTCCGCCCTTTTTGGTAAGGTAATTTGATTGTTTTATTGACGCGAAATATAACTTTAGAAAAAACTTTGTAAAATGGGTGTGACAGCTACTATATTAAGTAGAAGAAAATGAAAAAGTTCTGCAGGGCGAAATAAAAAACCCTTAAAATCTTGGCAGGTATTACATATATAAATAAATTAGCGGTATCCAACAGATGATGTTCTGGGTCACCCTGGTCCACATTTTGGTCGATATCTGGAAAACGCCTTCACATATACAACTACCACCACTCCCTTTTAAAACTCTCATTAATACCTTTAATTTGATACCCATATCGTACAAACTCATTCCAGGGTCTCCCCTGGTCCACCTTTATGGCGATATCTCGAAAAGGCGAACACCTATAAAACGAAGGCCCACTCCCTTTTAAAAATACTCCTTAACACCTTTCATTTGATACCCATATCGTACAAACAAATTCTAGGGTCACCCCTGGTCCACCTTTATTGCGATACCTCGAAAATGCGTCCACCTATAGAACTAAGGCACACTCCCTCTTAAAATACTCATTAACTCCTTTCGTTTGATACCCATATTGCACAAACGAATTCTAGAGTCACCCCTGGCCCACCTTTATGGCGATATCTCGAAACGGCGTCCACCTATAGAACTAAGGCCCACTCCCTTTTAAAATACTCATTAACACCTTTCGTTTGATGCCCATATTGTGCCAACAAATTCTAGGGTCACCACTGATCCACCTTTATGGCGATATCTCGAAACGGCGTCCACCTATGGAACTAAGGATTACTTCCTTTTAAAATGCTCATTAACACCTTTCATTTGATACCCATATCGTACAAACGCATTCTAGAGTCACCCCTGGTCCATCTTTACGGCGATATCTCGAAAAGACGTTCATCTATAGAACTTAGGTCCACGCCCTTTTAAAATACTCATTAATACCTTTCATTTGATACCCATATCGTACAAACGCATTCTGGAGTCAACCCTGATCCACCTTTATGGCTATATCCCTAAATGGCGTCCACCTATAGAACTATGGCCCACTCCCTCATAAAATACTCTTTAATGCCTTTCATTTGATACACATGTCATACAACCACATTCCAGGGTTACCCTAGGTTCATTTTGCTAAATGGTGATTTTCCCTTATTTTGCCCTGTAATAGTGGCCGTGATTCTGTATATTTCCTTCCCAGGCCTATTTAGTAGGTCATCGGTTCTTTTCTTGTTGTAGTCTGGCCATATTAATTTGGTGATTCTACAGGTGTCCGTAGAGTACCAATTGCGGATTGCTATTTTCCTTAGATAGGTGGGAATGTCTCTTTGAACTGATGTGAGTGGTCGATGCATCGCGACTGCTTCCGTGATGTCTAACGATGCTTCTTCTTTTGCTATTTCATCCGCTTTTTCGTTGCCGTCAATGTTCCTGTGGCCGGGTACCCAGAGTGACAGCTGCCTGGTTGGCTGCTTCACGTAGCACCCTCTTACAGTTATCGACGGTTTATAGGATGTGTACGGTGATTCTAGCGCTTTGAGTGTCGCTTGGCTGTCGGGTATATAAATACCTCACCGTCTATCCGGTTCTGCAAATGGTAGATGCAGGCCCTCTCTATTCCTTGCAGCTCTGCTTGGAAGATGCTGGCTGTGTTTGGAAGACGGATGGGGATTGCGACTTTTAGTTGGTTGGAGTAGACACCTGCACCGACGCCGCAGTCCATTTTGGACCCGCCACTGTAGAGTGAGGTGACCTCCTCCCTGCCAACTCTGTCGTCCGACCAATCCGTTCTAGAGGGCATCTGCACCTTGTAATTTCTGTCGAAAATCGGTGTTTTTGAGAGGTTATCTGTTGTCGAATCCACATCGGTGAGCCTTGTTAGGATGTCACTGTGGCCATAACCTTTTCCTTTCCAGCATTTAGAGTCCCTTAGTCTGATGGCTGCGCTGGTCGCTGTATATCTGAAGTGGAGGGTCAGTGGCAGCAGGTTAAGTATAACGTTTAGTGCATCCGTCGAGCACGATCTCAGTGCACCTGTTACCCCTACGCATGCTGCCCTTTGTATTTTGTATAGTTTATATACTCAGCTGAGCAGAGCTCACAGAGTATATTAACTTTGTTCGCATAACGGTAATCCGAATCGGTATAAACTAATCGAGTTAGATATAGACTTCTATATATCAAAATGATCTGGGTGAAAAAAGAAATTCATTTAGCCATGTCCGTCCGCCTGTACACACGATAACTTGAGTAAGTTTTGAGGTATCTTGATGAAATTTGGTATGTATGTTCCCGGGCGCTCATCTCAGATCGCTATTTAAAATGAACGAAATCGGACTACAACCACGCCCCATTTTTCGACATCGAAAATTTCGAAAAACCGAAAAAGTGCGATAATTCATTACCAAAGACGGATAAATCGATGAAACTGGTAGGCGCGTTGACCTTATGACGCAAAATAGAAAATTACAAAAATTTTGGACAATGGGCGTGGCACCGCCCACTTTAAAAAGAAGGTAATTTAAAAGTTTTGCAAGCTGTAATTTGGCAGTCGTTGAAGATATCATGATGAAGTTTGGTAGGCACGTTACTCCTATTACCATATATGTGCTAAATAAAAATTTGCGAAATCGGATGAAGAACACGCCCATTTAAAAAAAAAAAATTGTTTTTTAAAGTCAATATTTAACAAAAAATTTAATATCTAAAAGTAAATTATGTCAAGATTCGACTCCAGTAATGATATGGTGCAACAAAATACAAAGATAAAAGAAAATTTCAAAATGCGCGTAACTCCGCCCTTTTTCATTTAATTCGTCTAGAATACTTTTAATGCCATAAGTCGAACAAAAATTTACCAATCCTTGTGAAATTTGGTAGGGACATAGATTCTATGACGATAACTGTTTTCCGTGAAAATGGGTGAAATCGGTTGAAGCCACGCCCAGTTTTTATACACAGTCGACCGTCTGTCCTTCCGCTCGGCCGTTAACACGATAACTTGCGCAAAAAACGATATATGTTAACTAAACTTAGTTCACGTACTTATCTGAAGTTACTTTATCTTGGTATAAAATATGGCCGAAATCTGACTATGGCCACGCCCACTTTTCCGATATCGAAAATTACGAAAAACGAAAAAAATGCCATAATTCTGTACCAAATATGAAAAAAGAGATGAAACATGGTAATTGGATTGGTTTATTGACGCAAAACATAACTTTAGATAAAACTTTGTAAAATGGGTGTGCTACCTACCATATTAAGTAGAAGAAAATTAAAAAGTTCTACAGGGCGAAATCAAAAGCCCTTGGAATCTTGGCAGGAATACTGTTCGTGGTATGACATATATAAATAAATTAGCGGTACCCGACTGAAGATGTTCTGGGTCACCCTGGTCCACATTTTGGTAGATATCTCGAAAACGCCCTCACATATACAACTAAGGGCTACTCCCTTTTAAAACCATCATTAATACTTTTAATTTGATACCCATATCGTACAAACACATTCTAGAGTCACCCCTGCTCCACCCTTATTGCGATATCACGAACTAATTGCGATATAGAGCTAAGGCTCACTACGTTTTAAATAATCATTAACACCTTTCATTTGATACACATGTCATACAAAAACATTCCAGGGTTACCCTGGGTTCATTTTGCTAAATGGTGATTTTCCCTTATTTTGTCTCCAAAGCTCTCAGTTGAGTATGTAATGTTCGGTTACACCCGAACTTAGCCTTCCTTACTTGCTTAGTGTTGTATTGCTTGTTCAGGGCAGGCCACCATGCTCTGGCTCCGTACGCCAGGATGGGCTTTATGACCGCCGTGTAGAGCCACATCATAAGTTTTGGCTTTAGCCAACAATTTCTGCTGACTATTCTCTTGCACAAGTAGTGTGCCATATACGCATTCTCTACTATTTTTTCGATATTGGTTTTCCAATTTAATTTGTTGTCTATTTCGACGCCTAGGTACTTAACTCTAGTAGAGAGCGAGAGTTCCGTTCCATCTATTGAGGGTAGTCGAAAAGTTGATATTTTTATTCTGTTACTGAACAGTATCAGTTCTGTTTTGCAAGGGTTGATGTTGAGGCCGCACGATATTGCCCAGGTGTGCAGTCTGCATAGCGTGCTATGAAGGATGTCGCCTAGCGTGGAGGGAAAAGCCCACGAGACTGCAATGACCACATCGTCTGCGTATGCTACTACCTTAACACCATTCTTGTCGAGTTCGAGTAGTATCTCGTTCAGTGCAATGACCCAGAGTAGTGGCGAGAGGACCCCGCCCTGGGGTGTACCTCTACTCACTTTGCGGGTCATTGTCACTGAGCCCATATCCGCTTGTATGGTCCTGTTTTCCGGCATTGATTGAGTCCATCCACAGGTGTAGTTGTCAACTCCGGCCCTTTGCAGGGCTTCCACAATTATACCGGTTTCGATTTTGTTGAAGGCGCCTTCTATATCTAAGAAAACTGCTAGTGTGAATTGTTTGTAGTGTAGTGATCTTTCCACAAAACCCGTCAGCTCATGGAGGGCGGTGTCCGTAGGTCTACCCTTCATGTAGGCGTACTGTGCCTTTAACAGATTTGTTCCTGTTATTATTGATCTAATGTAGATATCCAGAAGCCTCTCAAAGACCTTGAGCATGAAGGATGTGAGGCTTATTGGCTTCTAGTCTTTGGCGTTTCCAGCTTTTTGGAATATAGCTCAGGGCGATACTCGCTCTGTATACCGTTTCCAGCCAGAGGATCATTGGATCACCTACTTTTTGTAGTATTACCGGGATAACGCCATTCAGGACGGGCGATTTGGATGGAATGGCCATTGATAGCAAACCTGATCTTTTCGCAGTTTATTATCCTGTCTAATAAGCCCTCTGAGGGCTGAAAGTCCCTGCAGAGATATTCTTTTACTGGTGCTAGATCGCATCCAGGGTAGTGAGTATTGATGAGTGTGCCCAGGGATTCCTCTGCTGAGTTTGTCCATATTCCTACCTCGCTTCTTACGAAGTGATTGCTGTGGTGTTCTTTGGACAGAATTTTACTCAGTCTGGAGGACTAGCGACTGTTTTCTATTGAGGAGCAGAAGGATTGCCAGGATATAGCCTTCGCTACCCTTATATATAGCTTTTTTATATGCTTTGAGAGCCTCCCTATATGGCTGAAACTCCTTGGTTGTAAGTCACGTACTATCGTTCTAATTTTCCTGAGGTCCCCGCTTCACCAGGGTGGGGACTTCATTTTACGAATACTAAATGGGGTGTACTTGTTGTAAGAGGTAGTTATTGCGAGCTCTACCTTGCCGACTAGCTCATCGAGCTTTTGAGGGCAGTTTATGTTTGGTACGCTTATTTCTAAAGCTGGCGTAGTTAGCCTTACAAATTTATCCCATTTTGTTCTTCTTGGGTTTCTATAGCGGTGAGTCTGGCCAGATTTGATGTCGATTTTACAGTAGCACTTCCTAGGAATTTTTCTTAATTTTTTTGGCTGACGTATTCAGATTTGTTACAAAATAATTTATATATGTATATATATATATATTTTTTTTTTTGTAATTAAGCAGCTACACTAGATTTTCCTACAATTCTCGTAGCACTTATTAGCTTTATTCACTATCTTCCGTCCGCCTGGTTTTCAAACTATTTGCTTGGCGATCTCCCTCCTCCTTTCACCTTCTCCTTCGTATTTTTTGCAAAAATGTTTAGCTTGTGGTGGGAGAGTGAAAACTGTACCCAAGCGGTTTCTCGCCCACCAAACGTATGCCTCGCACTTGTAATGATCTACGATTTCAGAATATTTTCATAATTAAAATTTATTAAGTTGTAACTGAAACACCTATGCTAGGATTCACCTTTCGAAAAAGGGGTTGGAAGGATTTTCTTGAATCTTTAGATTCGAAATCTACTAAAATTTTTGAATAATAGGGTATTTTAATAAAGTTTTTGAAGTGTCTCCTCCGTAGAGTATACAGCGCTCGCTGGTACCTGTTACGCCTAATCTGTCCCTGGCTTTTTTCCTCTTCTTTCCTTTGGAGGCCTGTGTACTGTGGTTGGTACCACCAGCCTCTTTAGGGTCGGAAGTTGGGCCCTGGGTGCTATGGTTGGTACCCATCTGGACCTTTTTTACTGTTGTTGGTAGATTGCGCCTTTGGTGTACTGTGGATGGTACTACCGCTAGCGCTGGTAATCGTCTCCTGACTGAAGGCGAGAAGCGTCTCCTCTTCAGTCGCATATGGCAACGGGGCCCTGTGAGAAATAATGTCAGTAGTCGTTGTCCTTATCGTCGTCTCCATCTTCGTCAGCGTAACGTCCGTTGTAAAGTCGTCCGTGTCGTTTCGTCCGAGTTTGTTTTTTTTTTTTTTTGGTTGATTATTTGCGTTTTGGTTCATATTGGTCCCACGAGTAAGCTGGAAAAGGTTGGTCACTCGTCCGCAGAGCCGGCACTTATATAACCTGGTAGAGATATTCCTCAGGCAGTCGTTTAAGCCCCCTCGCCAGCGACAAGGCGACCAGCATAGCGCACATCCCTTCAAAATCAGCTGTTCGCGAAACTGAACTTAGTAAAAGAAACTTCTCCTTTTACAAATTTAGCGTCATAACAATGGAAAGTTTAGAAGATGTTTTCTTCGATTTAATGTTTCTAAACATTTGCCGCCTTCGAAGACAGTCCAGAAAATCACGCCGCAATCGTCGATGGGCAGTTAGTCCTGTAAACAGGGATCGGCTCGCAAATGGATATTTCCGAAAGGTATTTTTAACATCCAAATCCCATTATAGCACACTATTTGACTTGACGCGAATGACCCGTCCACTCTACGACCTGTTGTCAAATCTGCTGCGCCCATTCATGGATAGACCTAAGGGGCAAATCAGCTCAGAAGAACGACTTGTTTTAGATACGTGTGAAGTATTGTGTGTGAGCCTACTAGTATGACGCAATACACCGAGATCGCGGAAGACTTTCTAAAATTGTGGAATATGCCAAATTGCGTTGAGGCGATTGATGGCAAGCATAGTGCCATCACCTGCTCTAGAAACTCTGGCTATCTGTTCTTCAACTACAAAAAGTTGTATAGCATAGTTTTAATGGCGACCTGCGATGCAAAGTACACTTTTGCATCTGCCAGCATTGGCTATGGGAGCCAATCTGATGGAGGTAACTAACTGAATAATATTTGAAGATAATACAAGTTTATTTATTCCTCTTATATTTATGGGTGTTTTCCGACAAACTCCTTTTGGAAAGGACCTTATCAGCAACAGTTTGCCACTTCCACGTAGCGCTCCGTTATAGAGAGGGTCTGACGCAGATTTCCCATTCTTCTTTGTTGGCGATCAGCATTCCCGCTGAAAGAAAATTTAATGCGGCCATATCCTGGTTCATTTTTGCCTAAATTAAATCAGTTTTCATTTATCGGCTGTCAAGAGCCCGTCGAGTCATCGAAAACAGTTTCGGCATTTTAACTGCCCGTTGGCGTGTTCTTCGAAAAACGATAGACTTTTGTCTAGAAAATTGTGAGAAAATAGCTTTAGCATATTTAGTTCTGCACAATTTTATTATGCTAAACGATCAGAAACGTTGGTATTGCCCTGAAAGCTACGAGGATAGGGGTGACACAGTGCAAGGGGCAGTAAATGGAGAGTAGCGCAATGACTTGGAGGATGTTGGACGTCAATTGCCATACATAAGCTCATATCGACGCAATGCAAGTGCGGAGGTATTTCGCTTAAGAGACAGACTAGCAAACTATTTTATAAATCAAAGAGCCGTTCTTTTTCAATAGTCGCTGAAATTCATTGTTGGCGGGATCAGATCAATGATATGTATGTAAGTTAATTAATAACATTTTTATTGCGAGATTTATATAATAATGTACTCTCATTTTTAATTAAGGTTTTCAATGGCCTCGAACTCCTGTTCATTTTAATAAGAACTACACATTGTGCCCTCCTAACCTTTTCAACAATGCAACAACTGTGTGTCTGCTCCCACCACACAACGACTTCATGCGGATTTGTGACTTAAAATTGCGCATTTCTATTACATATTGGGTATTCACATGAGACAGCTTATCAGGTTATCAGCTTATGCGATTAAGTTTTTGACACAGTTTACAAAAACAAAATACACTGGAGCGAAATATTTATAGCTCAGATAAGTTGATAAGCAGACTTACGTGAATACACCAGTAGTCTTTGAATACTAGGATTATTTGAACAAACGACTTGTGGAATAAGAGAAATAACCATAATTAAAAAGTTATACAATTTATTTTCCCACCTTGCTTTATTAAAGTGTATTTTTTCGATAACAATATTTATCGAAAACTTAAAAAAATATTAAAATTCAGTTTTTAATAAAACTAAGTTTACATGCTTTTAACATCTATACAGTGAACCAAGAAAAAAGTGGTACACTATGAAAATTGCAATTTTCTCCAGAATGACTGCTTTTTAAATAATTTCGATAGTTTTTGATCATAATATACGTAAAAATGCAATACAAATTCTGCAAACCAAAGTTAAGAACTCAACGAATTTTTATCACAATTTTTAAAAAATTTACTAAGAATTTTTATAACTTTTTTTTAGTATGCAGTTTTGTAGCCCATTTAATGTTGGTTTAACAAGATACTAATCTCAAGTCACTAACTAAGTTACCGGATTTTTAGAAATTTTTTTTCTAAGCCTACCTCCGCATTTTTTCTATCAGCCCAATTCTGAATATTCCCATGGGAGTTCATCTCCCACAAATTTGTTTCTCCCAAAAATAAATTCTCCCAATTATAAACTCCCTGGGAGAAGATTTTTCCCAAAAGTTTTGGGAAGAAGGATTCGAAGTTCGAACCAGCTGTTTCGGGTAAATTTGACATTTCATTTACAAGTTTTTATTTACCGCGGGAAAGAGTTAATTTATCAAAAATTATAAAATCCTCAATTTACCTACAAATAAATAGGGGGACTCATGAAAGCATATAAACTTATAAGGTGTAAAATTATATCCATTTACACACGCTGTTATATGAACGCACCTAGTAATACTCTTGATAAACTTGATTGTTTATCAGCTGTATTATTGCCGAACAAAATTTTTTTGATTGTTATACAAATTAAAAAATGCCAAGATTAAGTGAAAAATCAAAACTAAAACGCATTTATATGTATTTAATTAGCGAGCTTTGCTCATATTGCTTTATACAATGGTTTTTGTAATTGATATTAGAGAAAAATTGTAAGTTTACAAACGGCGATGGTTACTAGGACATGTTTCTGAATTTCACTCCTTCATCAGCTAGCTTTTCGGGAGCTGAGCGTTGAACTCGAGTCTCCAACATTCATATCAGTGCAAGCCTTTTTTAGCTGCTACGCCATATGAATGTTCCGTTGTTCGCTGTACAATTGGTCTCTAAGAGTTGCCTTTTTTGTTTATATTCCTTTTGATCACCATGTAGGCACATACACTCTGTATGTAGTTTATTCCTAATGGTGTGGATATGATTTTTAGGCGTGCTTTTGAAAGCTTAGTAACATTTGTTCGGATTTTTACAGTATTTGTTTTTAATACTTCCGCTGTTACTATTATATCAATATGATCATATGTATTTAATTAGCGAGCTTTGCTCATATTGCTTTATACAATGGTTTTTGTAATTGATATTAGAGAAAAATTGTAAGTTTACAAACGGCGATGGTTACTAGGACATGTTTCTGAATTTCACTTCTTCATCAGCTAGCTTTTCGGGAGCTGAGCGTTGAACTCGAGTCTCCAACATTCATATCAGTGCAAGCCTTTTTTAGCTGCTACGCCATATGAATGTTCCGTTGTTCGCTGTACAATTGGTCTCTAAGAGTTGCCTTTTTTGTTTATATTCCTTTTGATCACCATGTAGGCACATACACTCTGTATGTAGTTTATTCCTAATGGTGTGGATATGATTTTTAGGCGTGCTTTTGAAAGCTTAGTAACATTTGTTCGGATTTTTACAGTATTTGTTTTTAATACTTCCGCTGTTACTATTATATCAATATGATCATATGTATTTAATTAGCGAGCTTTGCTCATATTGCTTTATACAATGGTTTTTGTAATTGATATTAGAGAAAAATTGTAAGTTTACAAACGGCGATGGTTACTAGGACATGTTTCTGAATTTCACTTCTTCATCAGCTAGCTTTTCGGGAGCTGAGCGTTGAACTCGAGTCTCCAACATTCATATCAGTGCAAGCCTTTTTTAGCTGCTACGCCATATGAATGTTCCGTTGTTCACTGTACAATAGGTCTCTAAGAGTTGCCTTTTTTGTTTATATTCCTTTTGATCACCATGTAGGCACATACACTCTGTATGTAGTTTATTCCTAATGGTGTGGATATGATTTTTAGGCGTGCTTTTGAAAGCTTAGTAACATTTGTTCGGATTTTTACAGTATTTGTTTTTAATACTTCCGCTGTTACTATTATATCAATATGATCATATGTATTTAATTAGCGAGCTTTGCTCATATTGCTTTATACAATGGTTTTTGTAATTGATATTAGAGAAAAATTGTAAGTTTACAAACGGCGATGGTTACTAGGACATGTTTCTGAATTTCACTTCTTCAACAGCTAGCTTTTCGGGAGCTGAGCGTTGAACTCGAGTCTCCAACATTCATATCAGTGCAAGCCTTTTTTAGCTGCTACGCCATATGAATGTTCCGTTGTTCGCTGTACAATTGGTCTCTAAGAGTTGCCTTTTTTGTTTATATTCCTTTTGATCACCATGTAGGCACATACACTCTGTATGTAGTTTATTCCTAATGGTATGGATATGATTTTTAGGCGTGCTTTTAAAAGCTTAGTAACATTTGTTCGGATTTTTACAGTATTTGTTTTTAATACTTCCGCTGTTACTATTATATCAATATGATCATATGTATTTAATTAGCGAGCTTTGCTCATATTGCTTTATACAATGGTTTTTGTAATTGATATTAGAGAAAAATTGTAAGTTTACAAACGGCGATGGTTACTAGGACATGTTTCTGAATTTCACTTCTATTAGAGAAAAATTGTAAGTTTACAAACGGCGATGGTTACTAGGACATGTTTCTGAATTTCACTTCTTCATCAGCTAGCTTTTCGGGAGCTGAGCTTTGAACTCGAATCTCCAACATTCATATCAGTGCAAGCCTTTTTTAGCTGCTACGCCATATGAATGTTCCGTTGTTCGCTGTACAATTGGTCTCTAAGAGTTGCCTTTTTTGTTTATATTCCTTTTGATCACCATGTAGGCACATACACTCTGTATGTAGTTTATTCCTAATGGTGTGGATATGATTTTTAGGCGTGCTTTTGAAAGCTTAGTAACATTTGTTCGGATTTTTACAGTATTTGTTTTTAATACTTCCGCTGTTACTATTATATCAATATGATCATATTATGTATTTAATTAGCGAGCTTTGCTCATATTGCTTTATACAATGGTTTTTGTAATTGATATTAGAGAAAAATTGTAAGTTTACAAACGGCGATGGTTACTAGGACATGTTTCTGAATTTCACTTCTTCATCAGCTAGCTTTTCGGGAGCTGAGCGTTGAACTCGAGTCTCCAACATTCATATCAGTGCAAGCCTTTTTTAGCTGCTACGCCATATGAATGTTGCGTTGTTCGCTGTACAATTGGTCTCTAAGAGTTGCCTTTTTTGTTTATATTCCTTTTGATCACCATGTAGGCACATACACTCTGTATGTAGTTTATTCCTAATGGTGTGGATATGTTTTTAGGCGTGCTTTTGAAAGCTTAGTAACATTTGTTCGGATTTTTACAGTATTTGTTTTTAATACTTCCGCTGTTACTATTATATCAATATGATCATATATATTTAATTAGCGAGCTTTGCTCATATTGCTTTATACAATGGTTTTTGTAATTGATATTAGAGAAAAATTGTAAGTTTACAAACGGCGATGGTTACTAGGACATGTTTCTGAATTTCACTTCTTCATCAGCTAGCTTTTCGGGAGCTGAGCGTTGAACTCGAGTCTCCAACATTCATATCAGTGCAAGCCTTTTTTAGCTGCTACGCCATATGAATGTTCCGTTGTTCGCTGTACAATTGGTCTCTAAGAGTTGCCTTTTTTGTTTATATTCCTTTTGATCACCGTGTAGGCACATACACTCTGTATGTAGTTTATTCCTAATGGTGTGGATATGATTTTTAGGCGTGCTTTTGAAAGCTTAGTAACATTTGTTCGGATTTTTACAGTATTTGTTTTTAATACTTCCGCTGTTACTATTATATCAATATGATCATATGTATTTAATTAGCGAGCTTTGCTCATATTGCTTTATACAATGGTTTTTGTAATTGATATTAGAGAAAAATTGTAAGTTTACAAACGGCGATGGTTACTAGGACATGTTTCTGAATTTCACTTCTTCATCAGCTAGCTTTTCGGGAGCTGAGCGTTGAACTCGAGTCTCCAACATTCATATCAGTGCAAGCCTTTTTTAGCTGCTACGCCATATGAATGTTCCGTTGTTCGCTGTACAATTGGTCTCTAAGAGTTGCCTTTTTTGTTTATATTCCTTTTGATCACCATGTAGGCACATACACTCTGTATGTAGTTTATTCCTAATGGTGTGGATATGATTTTTAGGCGTGCTTTTGAAAACTTAGTAACATTTGTTCGGATTTTTACAGTATTTGTTTTT
Source organism: Eurosta solidaginis (assembly GCF_040869045.1). Taxonomy (NCBI): domain Eukaryota; kingdom Metazoa; phylum Arthropoda; class Insecta; order Diptera; family Tephritidae; genus Eurosta; species Eurosta solidaginis. The sequence continues at coordinate 105,840,229 of NC_090321.1, read as the reverse complement.
AATACTTCCGCTGTTACTATTATATCAATATGATCATATGTATTTAATTAGCGAGCTTTGCTCATATTGCTTTATACAATGGTTTTTGTAATTGATATTAGAGAAAAATTGTAAGTTTACAAACGGCGATGGTTACTAGGACATGTTTCTGAATTTCACTTCTTCATCAGCTAGCTTTTCGGGAGCTGAGCGTTGAACTCGAGTCTCCAACATTCATATCAGTGCAAGCCTTTTTTAGCTGCTACGCCATATGAATGTTCCGTTGTTCGCTGTACAATTGGTCTCTAAGAGTTGCCTTTTTTGTTTATATTCCTTTTGATCACCATGTAGGCACATACACTCTGTATGTAGTTTATTCCTAATGGTGTGGATATGATTTTTAGGCGTGCTTTTGAAAGCTTAGTAACATTTGTTCGGATTTTTACAGTATTTGTTTTTAATACTTCCGCTGTTACTATTATATCAATATAATCATATGTATTTAATTAGCGAGCTTTGCTCATATTGCTTTATACAATGGTTTTTGTAATTGATATTAGAGAAAAATTGTAAGTTTACAAACGGCGATGGTTACTAGGACATGTTTCTGAATTTCACTTCTTCATCAGCTAGCTTTTCGGGAGCTGAGCGTTGAACTCGAGTCTCCAACATTCATATCAGTGCAAGCCTTTTTTAGCTGCCACGCCATATGAATGTTCCGTTGTTCGCTGTACAATTGGTCTTTAAGAGTTGCCTTTTTTGTTTATATTCCTTTTGATCACCATGTAGGCACATACACTCTGTATGTAGTTTATTCCTAATGGTGTGGATATGATTTTTAGGCGTGCTTTTGAAAGCTTAGTAACATTTGTTCGGATTTTTACAGTATTTGTTTTTAATACTTCCGCTGTTACTATTATATCAATATGATCATATGTATTTAATTAGCGAGCTTTGCTCATATTGCTTTATACAATGGTTTTTGTAATTGATATTAGAGAAAAATTGTAAGTTTACAAACGGCGATGGTTACTAGGACATGTTTCTGAATTTCACTTCTTCATCAGCTAGCTTTTCGGGAGCTGAGCGTTGAACTCGAGTCTCCAACATTCATATCAGTGCAAGCCTTTTTTAGCTGCTACGCCATATGAATGTTCCGTTGTTCGCTGTACAATTGGTCTCTAAGAGTTGCCTTTTTTGTTTATATTCCTTTTGATCACCATGTAGGTACATACACTCTGTATGTAGTTTATTCCTAATGGTGTGGATACGATTTTTAGGCGTGCTTTTGAAAGCTTAGTAACATTTGTTCGGATTTTTACAGTATTTGTTTTTAATACTTCCGCTGTTACTATTATATCAATATGATCATATGTATTTAATTAGCGAGCTTTGCTCATATTGCTTTATACAATGGTTTTTGTAATTGATATTAGAGAAAAATTGTAAGTTTACAAACGGCGATGGTTACTAGGACATGTTTCTGAATTTCACTTCTTCATCAGCTAGCTTTTCGGGAGCTGAGCGTTGAACTCGAGTCTCCAACATTCATATCAGTGCAAGCCTTTTTTAGCTGCTACGCCATATGAATGTTCCGTTGTTCGCTGTACAATTGGTCTCTAAGAGTTGCCTTTTTTGTTTATATTCCTTTTGATCACCATGTAGGCACATACACTCTGTATGTAGTTTATTCCTAATGGTGTGGATATGATTTTTAGGCGTGCTTTTGAAAGCTTAGTAACATTTGTTCGGATTTTTACAGTATTTGTTTTTAATACTTCCGCTGTTACTATTATATCAATATGATCATATGTATTTAATTAGCGAGCTTTGCTCATATTGCTTTATACAATGGTTTTTGTAATTGATATTAGAGAAAAATTGTAAGTTTACAAACGGCGATGGTTACTAGGACATGTTTCTGAATTTCACTTCTTCATCAGCTAGCTTTTCGGGAGCTGAGCGTTGAACTCGAGTCTCCAACATTCATATCAGTGCAAGCCTTTTTTAGCTGCTACGCCATATGAATGTTCCGTTGTTCGCTGTACAATTGGTCTCTAAGAGTTGCCTTTTTTGTTTATATTCCTTTTGATCACCATGTAGGCACATACACTCTGTATGTAGTTTATTCCTAATGGTGTGGACATGATTTTTAGGCGTGCTTTTGAAAGCTTAGTAACATTTGTTCGGATTTTTACAGTATTTGTTTTTAATACTTCCGCTGTTACTATTATATCAATATGATCATATGTATTTAATTAGCGAGCTTTGCTCATATTGCTTTATACAATGGTTTTTGTAATTGATATTAGAGAAAAATTGTAAGTTTACAAACGGCGATGGTTACTAGGACATGTTTCTGAATTTCACTTCTTCATCAGCTAGCTTTTCGGGAGCTGAGCGTTGAACTCGAGTCTCCAACATTCATATCAGTGCAAGCCTTTTTTAGCTGCTACGCCATATGAATGTTCCGTTGTTCGCTGTACAATTGGTCTCTAAGAGTTGCCTTTTTTGTTTATATTCCTTTTGATCACCATGTAGGCACATACACTCTGTATGTAGTTTATTCCTAATGGTGTGGATATGATTTTTAGGCGTGCTTTTGAAAGCTTAGTAACATTTGTTCGGATTTTTACAGTATTTGTTTTTAATACTTCCGCTGTTACTATTATATCAATATGATCATATGTATTTAATTAGCGAGCTTTGCTCATATTGCTTTATACAATGGTTTTTGTAATTGATATTAGAGAAAAATTGTAAGTTTACAAACGGCGATGGTTACTAGGACATGTTTCTGAATTTCACTTCTTTATCAGCTAGCTTTTCGGGAGCTGAGCGTTGAACTCGAGTCTCCAACATTCATATCAGTGCAAGCCTTTTTTAGCTGCTACGCCATATGAATGTTCCGTTGTTCGCTGTACAATTGGTCTCTAAGAGTTGCCTTTTTTGTTTATATTCCTTTTGATCACCATGTAGGCACATACACTCTGTATGTAGTTTATTCCTAATGGTGTGGATATGATTTTTAGGCGTGCTTTTGAAAGCTTAGTAACATTTGTTCGGATTTTTACAGTATTTATTTTTAATACTTCCGCTGTTACTATTATATCAATATGATCATATGTATTTAATTAGCGAGCTTTGCTCATATTGCTTTATACAATGGTTTTTGTAATTGATATTAGAGAAAAATTGTAAGTTTACAAACGGCGATGGTTACTAGGACATGTTTCTGAATTTCACTTCTTCATCAGCTAGCTTTTCGGGAGCTGAGCGTTGAACTCGAGTCTCCAACATTCATATCAGTGCAAGCCTTTTTTAGCTGCTACGCCATATGAATGTTCCGTTGTTCGCTGTACAATTGGTCTCTAAGAGTTGCCTTTTTTGTTTATATTCCTTTTGATCACCATGTAGGCACATACACTCTGTATGTAGTTTATTCCTAATGGTGTGGATATGATTTTTAGGCGTGCTTTTGAAAGCTTAGTAATATTTGTTCGGATTTTTACAGTATTTGTTTTTAATACTTCCGCTGTTACTATTATATCAATATGATCATATGTATTTAATTAGCGAGCTTTGCTCATATTGCTTTATACAATGGTTTTTGTAATTGATATTAGGGAAAAATTGTAAGTTTACAAACGGCGATGGTTACTAGGACATGTTTCTGAATTTCACTTCTTCATCAGCTAGCTTTTCGGGAGCTGAGCGTTGAACTCGAGTCTCCAACATTCATATCAGTGCAAGCCTTTTTTAGCTGCTACGCCATATGAATGTTCCGTTGTTCGCTGTACAATTGGTCTCTAAGAGTTGCCTTTTTTGTTTATATTCCTTTTGATCACCATGTAGGCACATACACTCTGTATGTAGTTTATTCCTAATGGTGTGGATATGATTTTTAGGCGTGCTTTTGAAAGCTTAGTAACATTTGTTCGGATTTTTACAGTATTTGTTTTTAATACTTCCGCTGTTACTATTATATCAATATGATCATATGTATTTAATTGGCGAGCTTTGCTCATATTGCTTTATACAATGGTTTTTGTAATTGATATTAGAGAAAAATTGTAAGTTTACAAACGGCGATGGTTACTAGGACATGTTTCTGAATTTCACTTCTTCATCAGCTAGCTTTTCGGGAGCTGAGCGTTGAACTCGAGTCTCCAACATTCATATCAGTGCAAGCCTTTTTTAGCTGCTACGCCATATGAATGTTCCGTTGTTCGCTGTACAATTGGTCTCTAAGAGTTGCCTTTTTTGTTTATATTCCTTTTGACCACCATGTAGGCACATACACTCTGTATGTAGTTTATTCCTAATGGTGTGGATATGATTTTTAGGCGTGCTTTTGAAAGCTTAGTAACATTTGTTCGGATTTTTACAGTATTTGTTTTTAATACTTCCGCTGTTACTATTATATCAATATGATCATATGTATTTAATTAGCGAGCTTTGCTCATATTGCTTTATACAATGGTTTTTGTAATTGATATTAGAGAAAAATTGTAAGTTTACAAACGGCGATGGTTACTAGGACATGTTTCTGAATTTCACTTCTTCATCAGCTAGCTTTTCGGGAGCTGAGCGTTGAACTCGAGTCTCCAACATTCATATCAGTGCAAGCCTTTTTTAGCTGCTACGCCAAATGAATGTTCCGTTGTTCGCTGTACAATTGGTCTCTAAGAGTTGCCTTTTTTGTTTATATTCCTTTTGATCACCATGTAGGCACATACACTCTGTATGTAGTTTATTCCTAATGGTGTGGATATGATTTTTAGGCGTGCTTTTGAAAGCTTAGTAACATTTGTTCGGATTTTCACAGTATTTGTTTTTAATACTTCCGCTGTTACTATTATATCAATATGATCATATGTATTTAATTAGCGAGCTTTGCTCATATTGCTTTATACAATGGTTTTTGTAATTGATATTAGAGAAAAATTGTAAGTTTACAAACGGCGATGGTTACTAGGACATGTTTCTGAATTTCACTTCTTCATCAGCTAGCTTTTCGGGAGCTGAGCGTTGAACTCGAGTCTCCAACATTCATATCAGTGCAAGCCTTTTTTAGCTGCTACGCCATATGAATGTTCCGTTGTTCGCTGTACAATTGGTCTCTAAGAGTTGCCTTTTTTGTTTATATTCCTTTTGATCACCATGTAGGCACATACACTCTGTATGTAGTTTATTCCTAATGGTGTGGATATGATTTTTAGGCGTGCTTTTGAAAGCTTAGTAACATTTGTTCGGATTTTTACAGTATTTGTTTTTAATACTTCCGCTGTTACTATTATATCAATATGATCATATGTATTTAATTAGCGAGCTTTGCTCATATTGCTTTATACAATGGTTTTTGTAATTGATATTAGAGAAAAATTGTAAGTTTACAAACGGCGATGGTTACTAGGACATGTTTCTGAATTTCACTTCTTTATCAGCTAGCTTTTCGGGAGCTGAGCGTTGAACTCGAGTCTCCAACATTCATATCAGTGCAAGCCTTTTTTAGCTGCTACGCCATATGAATGTTCCGTTGTTCGCTGTACAATTGGTCTCTAAGAGTTGCCTTTTTTGTTTATATTCCTTTTGATCACCATGTAGGCACATACACTCTGTATGTAGTTTATTCCTAATGGTGTGGATATGATTTTTAGGCGTGCTTTTGAAAGCTTAGTAACATTTGTTCGGATTTTTACAGTATTTGTTTTTAATACTTCCGCTGTTACTATTATATCAATATGATCATATGTATTTAATTAGCGAGCTTTGCTCATATTGCTTTATACAATGGTTTTTGTAATTGATATTAGAGAAAAATTGTAAGTTTACAAACGGCGATGGTTACTAGGACATGTTTCTGAATTTCACTTCTTCATCAGCTAGCTTTTCGGGAGCTGAGCGTTGAACTCGAGTCTCCAACATTCATATCAGTGCAAGCCTTTTTTAGCTGCTACGCCATATGAATGTTCCGTTGTTCGCTGTACAATTGGTCTCTAAGAGTTGCCTTTTTTGTTTATATTCCTTTTGATCACCATGTAGGCACATACACTCTGTATGTAGTTTATTCCTAATGGTGTGGATATGATTTTTAGGCGTGCTTTTGAAAGCTTAGTAATATTTGTTCGGATTTTTACAGTATTTGTTTTTAATACTTCCGCTGTTACTATTATATCAATATGATCATATGTATTTAATTAGCGAGCTTTGCTCATATTGCTTTATACAATGGTTTTTGTAATTGATATTAGGGAAAAATTGTAAGTTTACAAACGGCGATGGTTACTAGGACATGTTTCTGAATTTCACTTCTTCATCAGCTAGCTTTTCGGGAGCTGAGCGTTGAACTCGAGTCTCCAACATTCATATCAGTGCAAGCCTTTTTTAGCTGCTACGCCATATGAATGTTCCGTTGTTCGCTGTACAATTGGTCTCTAAGAGTTGCCTTTTTTGTTTATATTCCTTTTGATCACCATGTAGGCACATACACTCTGTATGTAGTTTATTCCTAATGGTGTGGATATGATTTTTAGGCGTGCTTTTGAAAGCTTAGTAACATTTGTTCGGATTTTTACAGTATTTGTTTTTAATACTTCCGCTGTTACTATTATATCAATATGATCATATGTATTTAATTGGCGAGCTTTGCTCATATTGCTTTATACAATGGTTTTTGTAATTGATATTAGAGAAAAATTGTAAGTTTACAAACGGCGATGGTTACTAGGACATGTTTCTGAATTTCACTTCTTCATCAGCTAGCTTTTCGGGAGCTGAGCGTTGAACTCGAGTCTCCAACATTCATATCAGTGCAAGCCTTTTTTAGCTGCTACGCCATATGAATGTTCCGTTGTTCGCTGTACAATTGGTCTCTAAGAGTTGCCTTTTTTGTTTATATTCCTTTTGACCACCATGTAGGCACATACACTCTGTATGTAGTTTATTCCTAATGGTGTGGATATGATTTTTAGGCGTGCTTTTGAAAGCTTAGTAACATTTGTTCGGATTTTTACAGTATTTGTTTTTAATACTTCCGCTGTTACTATTATATCAATATGATCATATGTATTTAATTAGCGAGCTTTGCTCATATTGCTTTATACAATGGTTTTTGTAATTGATATTAGAGAAAAATTGTAAGTTTACAAACGGCGATGGTTACTAGGACATGTTTCTGAATTTCACTTCTTCATCAGCTAGCTTTTCGGGAGCTGAGCGTTGAACTCGAGTCTCCAACATTCATATCAGTGCAAGCCTTTTTTAGCTGCTACGCCAAATGAATGTTCCGTTGTTCGCTGTACAATTGGTCTCTAAGAGTTGCCTTTTTTGTTTATATTCCTTTTGATCACCATGTAGGCACATACACTCTGTATGTAGTTTATTCCTAATGGTGTGGATATGATTTTTAGGCGTGCTTTTGAAAGCTTAGTAACATTTGTTCGGATTTTCACAGTATTTGTTTTTAATACTTCCGCTGTTACTATTATATCAATATGATCATATGTATTTAATTAGCGAGCTTTGCTCATATTGCTTTATACAATGGTTTTTGTAATTGATATTAGAGAAAAATTGTAAGTTTACAAACGGCGATGGTTACTAGGACATGTTTCTGAATTTCACTTCTTCATCAGCTAGCTTTTCGGGAGCTGAGCGTTGAACTCGAGTCTCCAACATTCATATCAGTGCAAGCCTTTTTTAGCTGCTACGCCATATGAATGTTCCGTTGTTCGCTGTACAATTGGTCTCTAAGAGTTGCCTTTTTTGTTTATATTCCTTTTGATCACCATGTAGGCACATACACTCTGTATGTAGTTTATTCCTAATGATGTGGATATGATTTTTAGGCGTGCTTTTGAAAGCTTAGTAACATTTGTTCGGATTTTTACAGTATTTGTTTTTAATACTTCCGCTGTTACTATTATATCAATATGATCATATGTATTTAATTAGCGAGCTTTGCTCATATTGCTTTATACAATGGTTTTTGTAATTGATATTAGAGAAAAATTGTAAGTTTACAAACGGCGATGGTTACTAGGACATGTTTCTGAATTTCACTTCTTCATCAGCTAGCTTTTCGGGAGCTGAGCGTTGAACTCGAGTCTCCAACATTCATATCAGTGCAAGCCTTTTTTAGCTGCTACGCCATATGAATGTTCCGTTGTTCGCTGTACAATTGGTCTCTAAGAGTTGCCTTTTTTGTTTATATTCCTTTTGATCACCATGTAGGCACATACACTCTGTATGTAGTTTATTCCTAATGGTGTGGATATGATTTTTAGGCGTGCTTTTGAAAGCTTAGTAACATTTGTTCGGATTTTTACAGTATTTGTTTTTAATACTTCCGCTGTTACTATTATATCAATATGATCATATGTATTTAATTAGCGAGCTTTGCTCATATTGCTTTATACAATGGTTTTTGTAATTGATATTAGAGAAAAATTGTAAGTTTACAAACGGCGATGGTTACTAGGACATGTTTCTGAATTTCAATTCTTTATCAGCTAGCTTTTCGGGAGCTGAGCGTTGAACTCGAGTCTCCAACATTCATATCAGTGCAAGCCTTTTTTAGCTGCTACGCCATATGAATGTTCCGTTGTTCGCTGTACAATTGGTCTCTAAGAGTTGCCTTTTTTTTTATATTCCTTTTGATCACCATGTAGGCACATACACTCTGTATGTAGTTTATTCCTAATGGTGTGGATATGATTTTTAGGCGTGCTTTTGAAAGCTTAGTAACATTTGTTCGGATTTTTACAGTATTTGTTTTTAATACTTCCGCTGTTACTATTATATCAATATGATCATATGTATTTAATTAGCGAGCTTTGCTCATAATGCTTTATACAATGGTTTTTGTAATTGATATTAGAGAAAAATTGTAAGTTTACAAACGGCGATGGTTACTAGGACATGTTTCTGAATTTCACTTCTTCATCAGCTAGCTTTTCGGGAGCTGAGCGTTGAACTCGAGTCTCCAACATTCATATCAGTGCAAGCCTTTTTTAGCTGCTACGCCATATGAATGTTCCGTTGTTCGCTGTACAATTGGTCTCTAAGAGTTGCCTTTTTTGTTTATATTCCTTTTGATCACCATGTAGGCACATACACTCTGTATGTAGTTTATTCCTAATGGTGTGGATATGATTTTTAGGCGTGCTTTTGAAAGCTTAGTAACATTTGTTCGGATTTTTACAGTATTTGTTTTTAATACTTCCGCTGTTACTATTATATCAATATGATCATATGTATTTAATTAGCGAGCTTTGCTCATATTGCTTTATACAATGGTTTTTGTAATTGATATTAGAGAAAAATTGTAAGTTTACAAACGGCGATGGTTACTAGGACATGTTTCTGAATTTCATTTCTTCATCAGCTAGCTTTTCGGGAGCTGAGCGTTGAACTCGAGTCTCCAACATTCATATCAGTGCAAGCCTTTTTTAGCTGCTACGCCATATGAATGTTCCGTTGTTCGCTGTACAATTGGTCTCTAAGAGTTCCCTTTTTTGTTTATATTCCTTTTGATCACCATGTAGGCACATACACTCTGTATGTAATTTATTCCTAATGGTGTGGATATGATTTTTAGGCGTGCTTTTGAAAGCTTAGTAACATTTGTTCGGATTTTTACAGTATTTGTTTTTAATACTTCCGCTGTTACTATTATATCAATATGATCATATGTATTTAATTAGCGAGCTTTGCTCATATTGCTTTATACAATATGTTTTTGTAATTGATATTAGAGAAAAATTGTAAGTTTACAAACGGCGATGGTTACTAGGACATGTTTCTGAATTTCACTTCTTCATCAGCTAGCTTTTCGGGAGCTGAGCGTTGAACTCGAGTCTCCAACATTCATATCAGTGCAAGCCTTTTTTAGCTGCTACGCCATATGAATGTTCCGTTGTTCGCTGTACAATTGGTCTCTAAGAGTTGCCTTTTTTGTTTATATTCCTTTTGATCACCATGTAGGCACATACACTCTGTATGTAGTTTATTCCTAATGGTGTGGATATGATTTTTAGGCGTGCTTTTGAAAGCTTAGTAATATTTGTTCGGATTTTTACAGTATTTGTTTTTAATACTTCCGCTGTTACTATTATATCAATATGATCATATGTATTTAATTAGCGAGCTTTGCTCATATTGCTTTATACAATGGTTTTTGTAATTGATATTAGGGAAAAATTGTAAGTTTACAAACGGCGATGGTTACTAGGACATGTTTCTGAATTTCACTTCTTCATCAGCTAGCTTTTCGGGAGCTGAGCGTTGAACTCGAGTCTCCAACATTCATATCAGTGCAAGCCTTTTTTAGCTGCTACGCCATATGAATGTTCCGTTGTTCGCTGTACAATTGGTCTCTAAGAGTTGCCTTTTTTGTTTATATTCCTTTTGATCACCATGTAGGCACATACACTCTGTATGTAGTTTATTCCTAATGGTGTGGATATGATTTTTAGGCGTGCTTTTGAAAGCTTAGTAACATTTGTTCGGATTTTTACAGTATTTGTTTTTAATACTTCCGCTGTTACTATTATATCAATATGATCATATGTATTTAATTAGCGAGCTTTGCTCATATTGCTTTATACAATGGTTTTTGTAATTGATATTAGAGAAAAATTGTAAGTTTACAAACGGCGATGGTTACTAGGACATGTTTCTGAATTTCACTTCTTCATCAGCTAGCTTTTCGGGAGCTGAGCGTTGAACTCGAGTCTCCAACATTCATATCAGTGCAAGCCTTTTTTAGCTGCTACGCCATATGAATGTTCCGTTGTTCGCTGTACAATTGGTCTCTAAGAGTTGCCTTTTTTGTTTATATTCCTTTTGATCACCATGTAGGCACATACACTCTGTATGTAGTTTATTCCTAATGGTGTGGATATGATTTTTAGGCGTGCTTTTGAAAGCTTAGTAACATTTGTTCGGATTTTTACAGTATTTGTTTTTAATACTTCCGCTGTTACTATTATATCAATATGATCATATGTATTTAATTAGCGAGCTTTGCTCATATTGCTTTATACAATGGTTTTTGTAATTGATATTAGAGAAAAATTGTAAGTTTACAAACGGCGATGGTTACTAGGACATGTTTCTGAATTTCACTTCTTCATCAGCTAGCTTTTCGGGAGCTGAGCGTTGAACTCGAGTCTCCAACATTCATATCAGTGCAAGCCTTTTTTAGCTGCTACGCCATATGAATGTTCCGTTGTTCGCTGTACAATTGGTCTCTAAGAGTTGCCTTTTTTGTTTATATTCATTTTGATCACCATGTAGGCACATACACTCTGTATGTAGTTTATTCCTAAATGTGTGGATATGATTTTTAGGCGTGCTTTTGAAAGCTTAGTAACATTTGTTCGGATTTTTACAGTATTTGTTTTTAATACTTCCGCTGTTACTATTATATCAATATGACCATATGTATTTAATTAGCGAGCTTTGCTCATATTGCTTTATACAATGGTTTTTGTAATTGATATTAGAGAAAAATTGTAAGTTTACAAACGGCGATGGTTACTAGGACATGTTTCTGAATTTCACTTCTTCATCAGCTAGCTTTTCGGGAGCTGAGCGTTGAATTCGAGTCTCCAACATTCATATCAGTGCAAGCCTTTTTTAGCTGCTACGCCATATGAATGTTCCGTTGTTCGCTGTACAATTGGTCTCTAAGAGTTGCCTTTTTTGTTTATATTCCTTTTGATCACCATGTAGGCACATACACACTGTATGTAGTTTATTCCTAATGGTGTGGATATGATTTTTAGGCGTGCTTTTGAAAGCTTAGTAACATTTGTTCGGATTTTTACAGTATTTGTTTTTAATACTTCCGCTGTTACTATTATATCAATATGATCATATGTATTTAATTAGCGAGCTTTGCTCATATTGCTTTATACAATGGTTTTTGTAATTGATATTAGAGAAAAATTGTAAGTTTACAAACGGCGATGGTTACTAGGACATGCTTCTGAATTTCACTTCTTCATCAGCTAGCTTTTCGGGAGCTGAGCGTTGAACTCGAGTCTCCAACATTCATATCAGTGCAAGCCTTTTTTAGCTGCTACGCCATATGAATGTTCCGTTGTTCGTTGTACAATTGGTCTCTAAGAGTTGCCTTTTTTGTTTATATTCCTTTTGATCACCATGTAGGCACATACACTCTGTATGTAGTTTATTCCTAATGGTGTGGATATGATTTTTAGGCGTGCTTTTGAAAGCTTAGTAACATTTGTTCGGATTTTTACAGTATTTGTTTTTAATACTTCCGCTGTTACTATTATATCAATATGATCATATGTATTTAATTAGCGAGCTTTGCTCATATTGCTTTATACAATGGTTTTTGTAATTGATATTAGAGAAAAATTGTAAGTTTACAAACGGCGATGGTTACTAGGACATGTTTCTGAATTTCACTTCTTCATCAGCTAGCTTTTCGGGAGCTGAGCGTTGAACTCGAGTCTCCAACAATCATATCAGTGCAAGCCTTTTTTAGCTGCTACGCCATATGAATGTTCCGTTTTTCGCTGTACAATTGGTCTCTAAGAGTTGCCTTTTTTGTTTATATTCCTTTTGATCACCATGTAGGCACATACACTCTGTATGTAGTTTATTCCTAATGGTGTGGATATGATTTTTAGGCGTGCTTTTGAAAGCTTAGTAACATTTGTTCGGATTTTTACAGTATTTGTTTTTAATACTTCCGCCGTTACTATTATATCAATATGATCATATGTATTTAATTAGCGAGCTTTGCTCATATTGCTTTATACAATGGTTTTTGTAATTGATATTAGAGAAAAATTGTAAGCTTACAAACGGCGATGGTTACTAGGACATGTTTCTGAATTTCACTTCTTCATCAGCTAGCTTTTCGGGAGCTGAGCCTTGAACTCGAGTCTCCAACATTCATATCAGTGCAAGCCTTTTTTAGCTGCTACGCCATATGAATGTTCCGTTGTTCGCTGTACAATTGGTCTCTAAGAGTTGCCTTTTTTGTTTATATTCCTTTTGATCACCATGTAGGCACATACACTCTGTATGTAGTTTATTCCTAATGGTGTGGATATGATTTTTAGGCGTGCTTTTGAAAGCTTAGTAACATTTGTTCGGATTTTTACAGTATTTGTTTTTAATACTTCCGCTGTTACTATTATATCAATATGATCATATGTATTTAATTAGCGAGCTTTGCTCATATTGCTTTATACAATGGTTTTTGTAATTGATATTAGAGAAAAATTGTAAGTTTACAAACGGCGATGGTTACTAGGACATGTTTCTGAATTTCACTTCTTCATCAGCTAGCTTTTCGGGAGCTGAGCGTTGAACTCGGGTCTCCAACATTCATATCAGTGCAAGCCTTTTTTAGCTGCTACGCCATATGAATGTTCCGTTGTTCGCTGTACAATTGGTCTCTAAGAGTTGCCTTTTTTGTTTATATTCCTTTTGATCACCATGTAGGCACATACACTCTGTATGTAGTTTATTCCTAATGGTGTGGATATGATTTTTAGGCGTGCTTTTGAAAGCTTAGTAACATTTGTTCGGATTTTTACAGTATTTGTTTTTAATACTTCCGCTGTTACTATTATATCAATATGATCATATGTATTTAATTAGCGAGCTTTGCTCATATTGCTTTATACAATGGTTTTTGTAATTGATATTAGAGAAAAATTGTAAGTTTACAAACGGCGATGGTTACTAGGACATGTTTCTGAATTTCACTTCTTCATCAGCTAGCTTTTCGGGAGCTGAGCGTTGAACTCGAGTCTCCAACATTCATATCAGTGCAAGCCTTTTTTAGCTGCTACGCCATATGAATGTTCCGTTGTTCGCTGTACAATTGGTCTCTAAGAGTTGCCTTTTTTGTTTATATTCCTTTTGATCACCATATAGGCACATACACTCTGTATGTAGTTTATTCCTAATGGTGTTGATATGATTTTTAGGCGTGCTTTTGAAAGCTTAGTAACATTTGTTCGGATTTTTACAGTATTTGTTTTTAATACTTCCGCTGTTACTATTATATCAATATGATCATATGTATTTAATTAGCGAGCTTTGCTCATATTGCTTTATACAATGGTTTTTGTAATTGATATTAGAGAAAAATTGTAAGTTTACAAACGGCGATGGTTACTAGGACATGTTTCTGAATTTCACTTCTTCATCAGCTAGCTTTTCGGGAGCTGAGCGTTGAACTCGAGTCTCCAACATTCATATCAGTGCAAGCCTTTTTTAGCTGCTACGCCATATGAATGTTCCGTTGTTCGCTGTACAATTGGTCTCTAAGAGTTGCCTTTTTTGTTTATATTCCTTTTGATCACCATGTAGGCACATACACTCTGTATGTAGTTTATTCCTAATGGTGTGGATATGATTTTTAGGCGTGCTTTTGAAAGCTTAGTAACATCTGTTCGGAATTTTACAGTATTTGTTTTTAATACTTCCGCTGTTACTATTATATCAATATGATCATATGTATTTAATTAGCGAGCTTTGCTCATATTGCTTTATACAATGGTTTTTGTAATTGATATTAGAGAAAAATTGTAAGTTTACAAACGGCGATGGTTACTAGGACATGTTTCTGAATTTCACTTCTTCATCAGCTAGCTTTTCGGGAGCTGAGCGTTGAACTCGAGTCTCCAACATTCATATCAGTGCAAGCCTTTTTTAGCTGCTACGCCATATGAATGTTCCGTTGTTCGCTGTACAATTGGTCTCTAAGAGTTGCCTTTTTTGTTTATATTCCTTTTGATCACCATGTAGGCACATACACTCTGTATGTAGTTTATTCCTAATGGTGTGGATATGATTTTTAGGCGTGCTTTTGAAAGCTTAGTAACATTTGTTCGGATTTTTACAGTATTTGTTTTTAATACTTCCGCTGTTACTATTATATCAATATGATCATATGTATTTAATTAGCGAGCTTTGCTCATATTGCTTTATACAATGGTTTTTGTAATTGATATTAGAGAAAAATTGTAAGTTTACAAACGGCGATGGTTACTAGGACATGTTTCTGAATTTCACTTCTTCATCAGCTAGCTTTTCGGGAGCTGAGCGTTGAACTCGAGTCTCCAACATTCATATCAGTGCAAGCCTTTTTTAGCTGCTATGCCATATGAATGTTCCGTTGTTCGCTGTACAATTGGTCTCTAAGAGTTGCCTTTTTTGTTTATATTCCTTTTGATCACCATGTAGGCACATACACTCTGTATATAGTTTATTCCTAATGGTGTGGATATGATTTTTAGGCGTGCTTTTGAAAGCTTAGTAACATTTGTTCGGATTTTTACAGTATTTGTTTTTAATACTTCCGCTGTTACTATTATATCAATATGATCATATGTATTTAATTAGCGAGCTTTGCTCATATTGCTTTATACAATGGTTTTTGTATTTGATATTAGAGAAAAATTGTAAGTTTACAAACGGCGATGGTTACTAGGACATGTTTCTGAATTTCACTTCTTCATCAGCTAGCTTTTCGGGAGCTGAGCGTTGAACTCGAGTCTCCAACATTCATATCAGTGCAAGCCTTTTTTAGCTGCTACGCCATATGAATGTTCCGTTGTTCGCTGTACAATTGGTCTCTAAGAGTTGCCTTTTTTGTTTATATTCCTTTTGATCACCATGTAGGCACATACACTCTGTATGTAGTTTATTCCTAATGGTGTGGATATGATTTTTAGGCGTTCTTTTGAAAGCTTAGTAACATTTGTTCGGATTTTTACAGTATTTGTTTTTAATACTTCCGCTGTTACTATTATATCAATATGATCATATGTATTTAATTAGCGAGCTTTGCTCATATTGCTTTATACAATGGTTTTTGTAATTGATATTAGAGAAAAATTGAGGGTTTACAAACGGCGATGGTTACTAGGACATGTTTCTGAATTTCACTTCTTCATCAGCTAGCTTTTCGGGAGCTGAGCGTTGAACTCGAGTCTCCAACATTCATATCAGCGCAAGCCTTTTTTAGCTGCTACGCCATATGAATGTTCCGTTGTTCGCTGTACAATTGGTCTCTAAGAGTTGCCTTTTTTGTTTATATTCCTTTTGATCACCATGTAGGCACATACACTCTGTATGTAGTTTATTCCTAATGGTGTGGATATGATTTTTAGGCGTGCTTTTGAAAGCTTAGTAACATTTGTTCGGATTTTTACAGTATTTGTTTTTAATACTTCCGCTGTTACTATTATATCAATATGATCATATGTATTTAATTAGCGAGCTTTGCTCATATTGCTTTATACAATGGTTTTTGTAATTGATATTAGAGAAAAATTGGAAGTTTACAAACGGCGATGGTTACTAGGACATGTTTCTGAATTTCACTTCTTCATCAGCTAGCTTTTCGGGAGCTGAGCGTTGAACTCGGGTCTCCAACATTCATATCAGTGCAAGCCTTTTTTAGCTGCTACGCCATATGAATGTTCCGTTGTTCGCTGTACAATTGGTCTCTAAGAGTTGCCTTTTTTGTTTATATTCCTTTTGATCACCATGTAGGCACATACACTCTGTATGTAGTTTATTCCTAATGGTGTGGATATGATTTTTAGGCGTGCTTTTGAAAGCTTAGTAACATTTGTTCGGATTTTTACAGTATTTGTTTTTAATACTTCCGCTGTTACTATTATATCAATATGATCATATGTATTTAATTAGCGAGCTTTGTTCATATTGCTTTATACAATGGTTTTTGTAATTGATATTAGAGAAAAATTGTAAGTTTACAAACGGCGATGGTTACTAGGACATGTTTCTGAATTTCACTTCTTCATCAGCTAGCTTTTCGGGAGCTGAGCGTTGAACTCGAGTCTCCAACATTCATATCAGTGCAAGCCTTTTTTAGCTGCTACGCCATATGAATGTTCCGTTGTTCGCTGTACAATTGGTCTCTAAGAGTTGCCTTTTTTGTTTATATTCCTTTTGATCACCATATAGGCACATACACTCTGTATGTAGTTTATTCCTAATGGTGTTGATATGATTTTTAGGCGTGCTTTTGAAAGCTTAGTAACATTTGTTCGGATTTTTACAGTATTTGTTTTTAATACTTCCGCTGTTACTATTATATCAATATGATCATATGTATTTAATTAGCGAGCTTTGCTAATATTGCTTTATACAATGGTTTTTGTAATTGATATTAGAGAAAAATTGTAAGTTTACAAACGGCGATGGTTACTAGGACATGTTTCTGAATTTCACTTCTTCATCAGCTAGCTTTTCGGGAGCTGAGCGTTGAACTCGAGTCTCCAACATTCATATCAGTGCAAGCCTTTTTTAGCTGCTACGCCATATGAATGTTCCGTTGTTCGCTGTACAATTGGTCTCTAAGAGTTGCCTTTTTTGTTTATATTCCTTTTGATCACCATGTAGGCACATACACTCTGTATGTAGTTTATTCCTAATGGTGTGGATATGATTTTTAGGCGTGCTTTTGAAAGCTTAGTAACATCTGTTCGGATTTTTACAGTATTTGTTTTTAATACTTCCGCTGTTACTATTATATCAATATGATCATATGTATTTAATTAGCGAGCTTTGCTCATATTGCTTTATACAATGGTTTTTGTAATTGATATTAGAGAAAAATTGTAAGTTTACAAACGGCGATGGTTACTAGGACATGTTTCTGAATTTCACTTCTTCATCAGCTAGCTTTTCGGGAGCTGAGCGTTGAACTCGAGTCTCCAACATTCATATCAGTGCAAGCCTTTTTTAGCTGCTACGCCATATGAATGTTCCGTTGTTCGCTGTACAATTGGTCTCTAAGAGTTGCCTTTTTTGTTTATATTCCTTTTGATCACCATGTAGGCACATACACTCTGTATGTAGTTTATTCCTAATGGTGTGGATATGATTTTTAGGCGTGCTTTTGAAAGCTTAGTAACATTTGTTCGGATTTTTACAGTATTTGTTTTTAATACTTCCGCTGTTACTATTATATCAATATGATCATATGTATTTAATTAGCGAGCTTTGCTCATATTGCTTTATACAATGGTTTTTGTAATTGATATTAGAGAAAAATTGTAAGTTTACAAACGGCGATGGTTACTAGGACATGTTTCTGAATTTCACTTCTTCATCAGCTAGCTTTTCGGGAGCTGAGCGTTGAACTCGAGTCTCCAACATTCATATCAGTGCAAGCCTTTTTTAGCTGCTACGCCATATGAATGTTCCGTTGTTCGCTGTACAATTGGTCTCTAAGAGTTGCCTTTTTTGTTTATATTCCTTTTGATCACCATGTAGGCACATACACTCTGTATGTAGTTTATTCCTAATGGTGTGGATATGATTTTTAGGCGTGCTTTTGAAAGCTTAGTAACATTTGTTCGGATTTTTACAGTATTTGTTTTTAATACTTCCGCTGTTACTATTATATCAATATGATCATATGTATTTGATTAGCGAGCTTTGCTCATATTGCTTTATACAATGGTTTTTGTAATTGATATTAGAGAAAAATTGTAAGTTTACAAACGGCGATGGTTACTAGGACATGTTTCTGAATTTCACTTCTTCATCAGCTAGCTTTTCGGGAGCTGAGCGTTGAACTCGAGTCTCCAACATTCATATCAGTGCAAGCCTTTTTTAGCTGCTACGCCATATGAATGTTCCGTTGTTCGCTGTACAATTGGTCTCTAAGAGTTGCCTTTTTTGTTTATATTCCTTTTGATCACCATGTAGGCACATACACTCTGTATGTAGTTTATTCCTAATGGTGTGGATATGATTTTTAGGCGTGCTTTTGAAAGCTTAGTAACATTTGTTCGGATTTTTACAGTATTTGTTTTTAATACTTCCGCTGTTACTATTATATCAATATGATCATATGTATTTAATTAGCGAGCTTTGCTCATATTGCTTTATACAATGGTTTTTGTAATTGATATTAGAGAAAAATTGTAAGTTTACAAACGGCGATGGTTACTAGGACATGTTTCTGAATTTCACTTCTTCATCAGCTAGCTTTTCGGGAGCTGAGCGTTGAACTCGAGTCTCCAACATTCATATCAGTGCAAGCCTTTTTTAGCTGCTACGCCATATGAATGTTCCGTTGTTCGCTGTACAATTGGTCTCTAAGAGTTGCCTTTTTTGTTTATATTCCTTTTGATCACCATGTAGGCACATACACTCTGTATGTAGTTTATTCCTAATGGTGTGGATATGATTTTTAGGCGTGCTTTTGAAAGCTTAGTAACATTTGTTCGGATTTTTACAGTATTTGTTTTTAATACTTCCGCTGTTACTATTATATCAATATGATCATATGTATTTAATTAGCGAGCTTTGCTCATATTGCTTTATACAATGGTTTTTGTATTTGATATTAGAGAAAAATTGTAAGTTTACAAACGGCGATGGTTACTAGGACATGTTTCTGAATTTCACTTCTTCATCAGCTAGCTTTTCGGGAGCTGAGCGTTGAACTCGAGTCTCCAACATTCATATCAGTGCAAGCCTTTTTTAGCTGCTACGCCATATGAATGTTCCGTTGTTCGCTGTACAATTGGTCTCTAAGAGTTGCCTTTTTTGTTTATATTCCTTTTGATCACCATGTAGGCACATACACTCTGTATGTAGTTTATTCCTAATGGTGTGGATATGATTTTTAGGCGTTCTTTTGAAAGCTTAGTAACATTTGTTCGGATTTTTACAGTATTTGTTTTTAATACTTCCGCTGTTACTATTATATCAATATGATCATATGTATTTAATTAGCGAGCTTTGCTCATATTGCTTTATACAATGGTTTTTGTAATTGATATTAGAGAAAAATTGTAAGTTTACAAACGGCGATGGTTACTAGGACATGTTTCTGAATTTCACTTCTTCATCAGCTAGCTTTTCGGGAGCTGAGCGTTGAACTCGAGTCTCCAACATTCATATCAGTGCAAGCCTTTTTTAGCTGCTACGCCATATGAATGTTCCGTTGTTCGCTGTACAATTGGTCTCTAAGAGTTGCCTTTTTTGTTTATATTCCTTTTGATCACCATGTAGGCACATACATTCTGTATGTAGTTTATTCCTAATGGTGTGGATATGATTTTTAGGCGTGCTTTTGAAAGCTTAGTAACATTTGTTCGGATTTTTACAGTATTTGTTTTTAATACTTCCGCTGTTACTATTATATCAATATGATCATATGTATTTAATTAGCGAGCTTTGCTCATTGTGCTTTATACAATGGTTTTTGTAATTGATATTAGAGAAAAATTGTAAGTTTACAAACGGCGATGGTTACTAGGACATGTTTCTGAATTTCACTTCTTCATCAGCTAGCTTTTCGGGAACTGAGCGTTGAACTCGAGTCTCCAACATTCATATCAGTGCAAGCCTTTTTTAGCTGCTACGCCATATGAATGTTCCGTTGTTCGCTGTACAATTGGTCTCTAAGAGTTGCCTTTTTTGTTTATATTCCTTTTGATCACCATGTAGGCACATACACTCTGTATGTAGTTTATTCCTAATGGTGTGGATATGATTTTTAGGCGTGCTTTTGAAAGCTTAGTAACATTTGTTCGGATATTTACAGTATTTGTTTTTAATACTTCCGCTGTTACTATTATATCAATATGATCATATGTATTTAATTAGCGAGCTTTGCTCATATTGCTTTATACAATGGTTTTTGTAATTGATATTAGAGAAAAATTGTAAGTTTACAAACGGCGATGGTTACTAGGACATGTTTCTGAATTTCACTTCTTCATCAGCTAGCTTTTCGGGAGCTGAGCGTTGAACTCGAGTCTCCAACATTCATATCAGTGCAAGCCTTTTTTAGCTGCTACGCCATATGAATGTTCCGTTGTTCGCTGTACAATTGGTCTCTAAGAGTTGCCTTTTTTGTTTATATTCCTTTTGATCACCATGTAGGCACATACACTCTGTATGTAGTTTATTCCTAATGGTGTGGATATGATTTTTAGGCGTGCTTTTGAAAGCTTAGTAACATTTGTTCGGATTTTTACAGTATTTGTTTTTAATACTTCCGCTGTTACTATTATATCAATATGATCATATGTATTTAATTAGCGAGCTTTGCTCATATTGCTTTATACAATGGTTTTTGTAATTGATATTAGAGAAAAATTGTAAGTTTACAAACGGCGATGGTTACTAGGACATGTTTCTGAATTTCACTTCTTCATCAGCTAGCTTTTCGGGAGCTGAGCGTTGAACTCGAGTCTCCAACATTCATATCAGTGCAAGCCTTTTTTAGCTGCTACGCCATATGAATGTTCCGTTGTTCGCTGTACAATTGGTCTCTAAGAGTTGCCTTTTTTGTTTATATTCCTTTTGATCACCATGTAGGCACATACACTCTGTATGTAGTTTATTCCTAATGGTGTGGATATGATTTTTAGGCGTGCTTTTGAAAGCTTAGTAACATTTGTTCGGATTTTTACAGTTTTTGTTTTTAATACTTACGCTGTTACTATTATATCAATATGATCATATGTATTTAATTAGCGAGCTTTGCTCATATTGCTTTATACAATGGTTTTTGTAATTGATATTAGAGAAAAATTGTAAGTTTACAAACGGCGATGGTTACTAGGACATGTTTCTGAATTTCACTTCTTCATCAGCTAGCTTTTCGGGAGCTGAGCGTTGAACTCGAGTCTCCAACATTCATATCAGTGCAAGCCTTTTTTAGCTGCTACGCCATATGAATGTTCCGTTGTTCGCTGTACAATTGGTCTCTAAGAGTTGCCTTTTTTGTTTATATTCCTTTTGATCACCATGTAGGCACATACACTCTGTATGTAGTTTATTCCTAATGGTGTGGATATGATTTTTAGGCGTGCTTTTGAAAGCTTAGTAACATTTGTTCGGATTTTTACAGTTTTTGTTTTTAATACTTACGCTGTTACTATTATATCAATATGATCATATGTATTTAATTAGCGAGCTTTGCTCATATTGCTTTATACAATTGTTTTGTAATTGATATTAGAGAAAAATTGTAAGTTTACAAACGGCGATGGTTACTAGGACATGTTTCTGAATTTCACTTCTTCATCAGCTAGCTTTTCGGGAGCTGAGCGTTGAACTCGAGTCTCCAACATTCATATCAGTGCAAGCCTTTTTTAGCTGCTACGCCATATGAATGTTCCGTTGTTCGCTGTACAATTGGTCTCTAAGAGTTGCCTTTTTTGTTTATATTCCTTTTGATCACCATGTAGGCACATACACTCTGTATGTAGTTTATTCCTAATGGTGTGGATATAATTTTTAGGCGTGCTTTTGAAAGCTTAGTAACATTTGTTCGGATTTTTACAGTATTTGGTTTTAATACTTCCGCTGTTACTATTATATCAATATGATCATATGTATTTAATTAGCGAGCTTTGCTCATATTGCTTTATACAATGGTTTTTGTAATTGATATTAGAGAAAAATTGTAAGTTTACAAACGGCGATGGTTACTAGGACATGTTTCTGAATTTCACTTCTTCATCAGCTAGCTTTTCGGGAGCTGAGCGTTGAACTCGAGTCTCCAACATTCATATCAGTGCAAGCCTTTTTTAGCTGCTACGCCATATGAATGTTCCGTTGTTCGCTGTACAATTGGTCTCTAAGAGTTGCCTTTTTTGTTTATATTCCTTTTGATCACCATGTAGGCACATACACTCTGTATGTAGTTTATTCCTAATGGTGTGGATATGATTTTTAGGCGTGCTTTTGAAAGCTTAGTAACATTTGTTCGGATTTTTACAGTTTTTGTTTTTAATACTTACGCTGTTACTATTATATCAATATGATCATATGTATTTAATTAGCGAGCTTTGCTCATATTGCTTTATACAATGGTTTTTGTAATTGATATTAGAGAAAAATTGTAAGTTTACAAACGGCGATGGTTACTAGGACATGTTTCTGAATTTCACTTCTTCATCAACTAGCTTTTCGGGAGCTGAGCGTTGAACTCGGGTCTCCAACATTCATATCAGTGCAAGCCTTTTTTTAGCTGCTACGCCATATGAATGTTCCGTTGTTCGCTGTACAATTGGTCTCTAAGAGTTGCCTTTTTTGTTTATATTCCTTTTGATCACCATGTGGGCACATACACTCTGTATGTAGTTTATTCCTAATGGTGTGGATATGATTTTTAGGCGTGCTTTTGAAAGCTTAGTAACATTTGTTCGGATTTTTACAGTATTTGTTTTTAATACTTCCGCTGTTACTATTATATCAATATGATCATATGTATTTAATTAGCGAGCTTTGCTCATATTGCTTTATACAATGGTTTTGTAATTGATATTAGAGAAAAATTGTAAGTTTACAAACGGCGATGGTTACTAGGACATGTTTCTGAATTTCACTTCTTCATCAGCTAGCTTTTCGGGAGCTGAGCGTTGAACTCGAGTCTCCAACATTCATATCAGTGCAAGCCTTTTTTAGCTGCTACGCCATATGAATGTTCCGTTGTTCGCTGTACAATTGGTCTCTAAGAGTTGCCTTTTTTGTTTATATTCCTTTTGATCACCATGTAGGCACATACACTCTGTATGTAGTTTATTCCTAATGGTGTGGATATGATTTTTAGGCGTGCTTTTGAAAGCTTAGTAACATTTGTTCGGATTTTTACAGTATTTGTTTTTAATACTTCCGCTGTTACTATTATATCAATATGATCATATGTATTTAATTAGCGAGCTTTGCTCATATTGCTTTATACAATGGTTTTTGTAATTGATATTAGAGAAAAATTGTAAGTTTACAAACGGCGATGGTTACTAGGACATGTTTCTGAATTTCACTTCTTCATCAGCTAGCTTTTCGGGAGCTGAGCGTTGAACTCGAGTCTCCAACATTCATATCAGTGCAAGCCTTTTTTAGCTGCTACGCCATATGAATGTTCCGTTGTTCGCTGTACAATTGGTCTCTAAGAGTTGCCTTTTTTGTTTATATTCCTTTTGATCACCATGTAGGCACATACACTCTGTATGTAGTTTATTCCTAATGGTGTGGATACGATTTTTAGGCGTGCTTTTGAAAGCTTAGTAACATTTGTTCGGATTTTTACAGTATTTGTTTTTAATACTTACGCTGTTACTATTATATCAATATGATCATATGTATTTAATTAGCGAGCTTTGCTCATATTGCTTTATACAATGGTTTTTGTAATTGATATTAGAGAAAAATTGTAAGTTTACAAACGGCGATGGTTACTAGGACATGTTTCTGAATTTCACTTCTTCATCAGCTAGCTTTTCGGGAGCTGAGCGTTGAACTCGGGTCTCCAACATTCACGTCAGTGCAAGCCTTTTTTAGCTGCTACGCCATATGAATGTTCCGTTGTTCGCTGTACAATTGGTCTCTAAGAGTTGCCTTTTTTGTTTATATTCCTTTTGATCACCATGTGGGCACATACACTCTGTATGTAGTTTATTCCTAATGGTGTGGATATGATTTTTAGGCGTGCTTTTGAAAGCTTAGTAACATTTGTTCGGATTTTTACAGTATTTGTTTTTAATACTTCCGCTGTTACTATTATATCAATATGATCATATGTATTTAATTAGCGAGCTTTGCTCATATTGCTTTATACAATGGTTTTTGTAATTGATATTAGAGAAAAATTGTAAGTTTACAAACGGCGATGGTTACTAGGACATGTTTCTGAATTTCACTTCTTCATCAGCTAGCTTTTCGGGAGCTGAGCGTTGAACTCGAGTCTCCAACATTCATATCAGTGCAAGCCTTTTTTAGCTGCTACGCCATATGAATGTTCCGTTGTTCGCTGTACAATTGGTCTCTAAGAGTTGCCTTTTTTGTTTATATTCCTTTTGATCACCATGTAGGCACATACACTCTGTATGTAGTTTATTTCTAATGGCGTGGATATGATTTTTAGGCGTGCTTTTGAAAGCTTAGTAACATTTGTTCGGATTTTTACAGTATTTGTTTTTAATACTTCCGCTGTTACTATTATATCAATATGATCATATGTATTTAATTAGCGAGCTTTGCTCATATTGCTTTATACAATGGTTTTTGTAATTGATATTAGAGAAAAATTGTAAGTTTACAAACGGCGATGGTTACTAGGACATGTTTCTGAATTTCACTTCTTCATCAGCTAGCTTTTCGGGAGCTGAGCGTTGAACTCGAGTCTCCAACATTCATATCAGTGCAAGCCTTTTTTAGCTGCTACGCCATATGAATGTTCCGTTGTTCGCTGTACAATTGGTCTCTAAGAGTTGCCTTTTTTGTTTATATTCCTTTTGATCACCATGTAGGCACATACACTCTGTATGTAGTTTATTCCTAATGGTGTGGATATGATTTTTAGGCGTGCTTTTGAAAGCTTAGTAACATTTGTTCGGATTTTTACAGTATTTGTTTTTAATACTTCCGCTGTTACTATTATATCAATATGATCATATGTATTTAATTAGCGAGCTTTGCTCATATTGCTTTATACAATGGTTTTTGTAATTGATATTAGAGAAAAATTGTAAGTTTACAAACGGCGATGGTTACTAGGACATGTTTCTGAATTTCACTTCTTCATCAGCTAGCTTTTCGGGAGCTGAGCGTTGAACTCGAGTCTCCAACATTCATATCAGTGCAAGCCTTTTTTAGCTGCTACGCCATATGAATGTTCCGTTGTTCGCTGTACAATTGGTCTCTAAGAGTTGCCTTTTTTGTTTATATTCCTTTTGATCACCATGTAGGCACATACACTCTGTATGTAGTTTATTCCTAATGGTGTGGATATGATTTTTAGGCGTGCTTTTGAAAGCTTAGTAACATTTGTTCGGATTTTTACAGTATTTGTTTTTAATACTTCCGCTGTTACTATTATATCAATATGATCATATGTATTTAATTAGCGAGCTTTGCTCATATTGCTTTATACAATGGTTTTTGTAATTGATATTAGAGAAAAATTGTAAGTTTACAAACGGCGATGGTTACTAGGACATGTTTCTGAATTTCACTTCTTCATCAGCTAGCTTTTCGGGAGCTGAGCGTTGAACTCGAGTCTCCAACATTCATATCAGTGCAAGCCTTTTTTAGCTGCTACGCCATATGAATGTTCCGTTGTTCGCTGTACAATTGGTCTCTAAGAGTTGCCTTTTTTGTTTATATTCCTTTTGATCACCATGTAGGCACATACACTCTGTATGTAGTTTATTCCTAATGGTGTGGATATGATTTTTAGGCGTGCTTTTGAAAGCTTAGTAACATTTGTTCGGATTTTTACAGTATTTGTTTTTAATACTTCCGCTGTTACTATTATATCAATATGATCATATGTATTTAATTAGCGAGCTTTGCTCATATTGCTTTATACAATGGTTTTTGTAATTGATATTAGAGAAAAATTGTAAGTTTACAAACGGCGATGGTTACTAGGACATGTTTCTGAATTTCACTTCTTCATCAGCTAGCTTTTCGGGAGCTGAGCGTTGAACTCGAGTCTCCAACATTCATATCAGTGCAAGCCTTTTTTAGCTGCTACGCCATATGAATGTTCCGTTGTTCGCTGTACAATTGGTCTCTAAGAGTTGCCTTTTTTGTTTATATTCCTTTTGATCACCATGTAGGCACATACACTCTGTATGTAGTTTATTCCTAATGGTGTGGATATGATTTTTAGGCGTGCTTTTGAAAGCTTAGTAACATTTGTTCGGATTTTTACAGTATTTGTTTTTAATACTTCCGCTGTTACTATTATATCAATATGATCATATGTATTTAATTAGCGAGCTTTGCTCATATTGCTTTATACAATGGTTTTTGTATTTGATATTAGAGAAAAATTGTAAGTTTACAAACGGCGATGGTTACTAGGACATGTTTCTGAATTTCACTTCTTCATCAGCTAGCTTTTCGGGAGCTGAGCGTTGAACTCGAGTCTCCAACATTCATATCAGTGCAAGCCTTTTTTAGCTGCTACGCCATATGAATGTTCCGTTGTTCGCTGTACAATTGGTCTCTAAGAGTTGCCTTTTTTGTTTATATTCCTTTTGATCACCATGTAGGCACATACACTCTGTATGTAGTTTATACCTAATGGTGTGGATATGATTTTTAGGCGTTCTTTTGAAAGCTTAGTAACATTTGTTCGGATTTTTACAGTATTTGTTTTTAATACTTCCGCTGTTACTATTATATCAATATGATCATATGTATTTAATTAGCGAGCTTTGCTCATATTGCTTTATACAATGGTTTTTGTAATTGATATTAGAGAAAAATTGTAAGTTTACAAACGGCGATGGTTACTAGGACATGTTTCTGAATTTCACTTCTTCATCAGCTAGCTTTTCGGGAGCTGAGCGTTGAACTCGAGTCTCCAACATTCATATCAGTGCAAGCCTTTTTTAGCTGCTACGCCACATGAATGTTCCGTTGTTCGCTGTACAATTGGTCTCTAAGAGTTGCCTTTTTTGTTTATATTCCTTTTGATCACCATGTAGGCACATACATTCTGTATGTAGTTTATTCCTAATGGTGTGGATATGATTTTTAGGCGTGCTTTTGAAAGCTTAGTAACATTTGTTCGGATTTTTACAGTATTTGTTTTTAATACTTCCGCTGTTACTATTATATCAATATGATCATATGTATTTAATTAGCGAGCTTTGCTCATTGTGCTTTATACAATGGTTTTTGTAATTGATATTAGAGAAAAATTGTAAGTTTACAAACGGCGATGGTTACTAGGACATGTTTCTGAATTTCACTTCTTCATCAGCTAGCTTTTCGGGAGCTGAGCGTTGAACTCGAGTCTCCAACATTCATATCAGTGCAAGCCTTTTTTAGCTGCTACGCCATATGAATGTTCCGTTGTTCGCTGTACAATTGGTCTCTAAGAGTTGCCTTTTTTGTTTATATTCCTTTTGATCACCATGTAGGCACATACACTCTGTATGTAGTTTATTCCTAATGGTGTGGATATGATTTTTAGGCGTGCTTTTGAAAGCTTAGTAACATTTGTTCGGATATTTACAGTATTTGTTTTTAATACTTCCGCTGTAACTATTATATCAATATGATCATATGTATTTAATTAGCGAGCTTTGCTCATATTGCTTTATACAATGGTTTTTGTAATTGATATTAGAGAAAAATTGTAAGTTTACAAACGGCGATGGTTACTAGGACATGTTTCTGAATTTCACTTCTTCATCAGCTAGCTTTTCGGGAGCTGAGCGTTGAACTCGAGTCTCCAACATTCATATCAGTGCAAGCCTTTTTTAGCTGCTACGCCATATGAATGTTCCGTTGTTCGCTGTACAATTGGTCTCTAAGAGTTGCCTTTTTTGATTATATTCCTTTTGATCACCATGTAGGCACATACACTCTGTATGTAGTTTATTCCTAATGGTGTGGATATGATTTTTAGGCGTGCTTTTGAAAGCTTAGTAACATTTGTTCGGATTTTTACAGTATTTGTTTTTAATACTTCCGCTGTTACTATTATATCAATATGATCATATGTATTTAATTAGCGAGCTTTGCTCATATTGCTTTATACAATGGTTTTTGTAATTGATATTAGAGAAAAATTGTAAGTTTACAAACGGCGATGGTTACTAGGACATGTTTCTGAATTTCACTTCTTCATCAGCTAGCTTTTCGGGAGCTGAGCGTTGAACTCGAGTCTCCAACATTCATATCAGTGCAAGCCTTTTTTAGCTGCTACGCCATATGAATGTTCCGTTGTTCGCTGTACAATTGGTCTCTAAGAGTTGCCTTTTTTGTTTATATTCCTTTTGATCACCATGTAGGCACATACACTCTGTATGTAGTTTATTCCTAATGGTGTGGATATGATTTTTAGGCGTGCTTTTGAAAGCTTAGTAACATTTGTTCGGATTTTTACAGTTTTTGTTTTTAATACTTACGCTGTTACTATTATATCAATATGATCATATGTATTTAATTAGCGAGCTTTGCTCATATTGCTTTATACAATGGTTTTTGTAATTGATATTAGAGAAAAATTGTAAGTTTACAAACGGCGATGGTTACTAGGACATGTTTCTGAATTTCACTTCTTCATCAGCTAGCTTTTCGGGAGCTGAGCGTTGAACTCGAGTCTCCAACATTCATATCAGTGCAAGCCTTTTTTAGCTGCTACGCCATATGAATGTTCCGTTGTTCGCTGTACAATTGGTCTCTAAGAGTTGCCTTTTTTGTTTATATTCCTTTTGATCACCATGTAGGCACATACACTCTGTATGTAGTTTATTCCTAATGGTGTGGATATGATTTTTAGGCGTGCTTTTGAAAGCTTAGTAACATTTGTTCGGATTTTTACAGTTTTTGTTTTTAATACTTACGCTGTTACTATTATATCAATATGATCATATGTATTTAATTAGCGAGCTTTGCTCATATTGCTTTATACAATGGTTTTGTAATTGATATTAGAGAAAAATTGTAAGTTTACAAACGGCGATGGTTACTAGGACATGTTTCTGAATTTCACTTCTTCATCAGCTAGCTTTTCGGGAGCTGAGCGTTGAACTCGAGTCTCCAACATTCATATCAGTGCAAGCCTTTTTTAGCTGCTACGCCATATGAATGTTCCGTTGTTCGCTGTACAATTGGTCTCTAAGAGTTGCCTTTTTTGTTTATATTCCTTTTGATCACCATGTAGGCACATACACTCTGTATGTAGTTTATTCCTAATGGTGTGGATATAATTTTTAGGCGTGCTTTTGAAAGCTTAGTAACATTTGTTCGGATTTTTACAGTATTTGTTTTTAATACTTCCGCTGTTACTATTATATCAATATGATCATATGTATTTAATTAGCGAGCTTTGCTCATATTGCTTTATACAATGGTTTTTGTAATTGATATTAGAGAAAAATTGTAAGTTTACAAACGGCGATGGTTACTAGGACATGTTTCTGAATTTCACTTCTTCATCAGCTAGCTTTTCGGGAGCTGAGCGTTGAACTCGAGTCTCCAACATTCATATCAGTGCAAGCCTTTTTTAGCTGCTACGCCATATGAATGTTCCGTTGTTCGCTGTACAATTGGTCTCTAAGAGTTGCCTTTTTTGTTTATATTCCTTTTGATCACCATGTAGGCACATACACTCTGTATGTAGTTTATTCCTAATGGTGTGGATATGATTTTTAGGCGTGCTTTTGAAAGCTTAGTAACATTTGTTCGGATTTTTACAGTTTTTGTTTTTAATACTTACGCTGTTACTATTATATCAATATGATCATATGTATTTAATAAGCGAGCTTTGCTCATATTGCTTTATACAATGGTTTTTGTAATTGATATTAGAGAAAAATTGTAAGTTTACAAACGGCGATGGTTACTAGGACATGTTTCTGAATTTCACTTCTTCATCAACTAGCTTTTCGGGAGCTGAGCGTTGAACTCGGGTCTCCAACATTCACATCAGTGCAAGCCTTTTTTAGCTGCTACGCCATATGAATGTTCCGTTGTTCGCTGTACAATTGGTCTCTAAGAGTTGCCTTTTTTGTTTATATTCCTTTTGATCACCATGTGGGCACATACACTCTGTATGTAGTTTATTCCTAATGGTGTGGATATGATTTTTAGGCGTGCTTTTGAAAGCTTAGTAACATTTGTTCGGATTTTTACAGTATTTGTTTTTAATACTTCCGCTGTTACTATTATATCAATATGATCATATGTATTTAATTAGCGAGCTTTGCTCATATTGCTTTATACAATGGTTTTTGTAATTGATATTAGAGAAAAATTGTAATTTTACAAACGGCGATGGTTACTAGGACATGTTTCTGAATTTCACTTCTTCATCAGCTAGCTTTTCGGGAGCTGAGCGTTGAACTCGAGTCTCCAACATTCATATCAGTGCAAGCCTTTTTTAGCTGCTACGCCATATGAATGTTCCGTTGTTCGCTGTACAATTGGTCTCTAAGAGTTGCCTTTTTTGTTTATATTCCTTTTGATCACCATGTAGGCACATACACTCTGTATGTAGTTTATTCCTAATGGTGTGGATATAATTTTTAGGCGTGCTTTTGAAAGCTTAGTAACATTTGTTCGGATTTTTACAGTATTTGTTTTTAATACTTCCGCTGTTACTATTATATCAATATGATCATATGTATTTAATTAGCGAGCTTTGCTCATATTGCTTTATACAATGGTTTTGTAATTGATATTAGAGAAAAATTGTAAGTTTACAAACGGCGATGGTTACTAGGACATGTTTCTGAATTTCACTTCTTCATCAGCTAGCTTTTCGGGAGCTGAGCGTTGAACTCGAGTCTCCAACATTCATATCAGTGCAAGCCTTTTTTAGCTGCTACGCCATATGAATGTTCCGTTGTTCGCTGTACAATTGGTCTCTAAGAGTTGCCTTTTTTGTTTATATTCCTTTTGATCACCATGTAGGCACATACACTCTGTATGTAGTTTATTCCTAATGGTGTGGATATGATTTTTAGGCGTGCTTTTGAAAGCTTAGTAACATTTGTTCGGATTTTTACAGTATTTGTTTTTAATACTTCCGCTGTTACTATTATATCAATATGATCATATGTATTTAATTAGCGAGCTTTGCTCATATTGCTTTATACAATGGTTTTTGTAATTGATATTAGAGAAAAATTGTAAGTTTACAAACGGCGATGGTTACTAGGACATGTTTCTGAATTTCACTTCTTCATCAGCTAGCTTTTCGGGAGCTGAGCGTTGAACTCGAGTCTCCAACATTCATATCAGTGCAAGCCTTTTTTAGCTGCTACGCCATATGAATGTTCCGTTGTTCGCTGTACAATTGGTCTCTAAGAGTTGCCTTTTTTGTTTATATTCCTTTTGATCACCATGTAGGCACATACACTCTGTATGTAGTTTATTCCTAATGGTGTGGATATGATTTTTAGGCGTGCTTTTGAAAGCTTAGTAACATTTGTTCGGATTTTTACAGTATTTGTTTTTAATACTTACGCTGTTACTATTATATCAATATGATCATATGTATTTAATTAGCGAGCTTTGCTCATATTGCTTTATACAATGGTTTTTGTAATTGATATTAGAGAAAAATTGTAAGTTTACAAACGGCGATGGTTACTAGGACATGTTTCTGAATTTCACTTCTTCATCAGCTAGCTTTTCGGGAGCTGAGCGTTGAACTCGGGTCTCCAACATTCACATCAGTGCAAGCCTTTTTTAGCTGCTACGCCATATGAATGTTCCGTTGTTCGCTGTACAATTGGTCTCTAAGAGTTGCCTTTTTTGTTTATATTCCTTTTGATCACCATGTGGGCACATACACTCTGTATGTAGTTTATTCCTAATGGTGTGGATATGATTTTTAGGCGTGCTTTTGAAAGCTTAGTAACATTTGTTCGGATTTTTACAGTATTTGTTTTTAATACTTCCGCTGTTACTATTATATCAATATGATCATATGTATTTAATTAGCGAGCTTTGCTCATATTGCTTTATACAATGGTTTTTGTAATTGATATTAGAGAAAAATTGTAAGTTTACAAACGGCGATGGTTACTAGGACATGTTTCTGAATTTCACTTCTTCATCAGCTAGCTTTTCGGGAGCTGAGCGTTGAACTCGAGTCTCCAACATTCATATCAGTGCAAGCCTTTTTTAGCTGCTACGCCATATGAATGTTCCGTTGTTCGCTGTACAATTGGTCTCTAAGAGTTGCCTTTTTTGTTTATATTCCTTTTGATCACCATGTAGGCACATACACTCTGTATGTAGTTTATTTCTAATGGTGTGGATATGATTTTTAGGCGTGCTTTTGAAAGCTTAGTAACATTTGTTCGGATTTTTACAGTATTTGTTTTTAATACTTCCGCTGTTACTATTATATCAATATGATCATATGTATTTAATTAGCGAGCTTTGCTCATATTGCTTTATACAATGGTTTTTGTAATTGATATTAGAGAAAAATTGTAAGTTTACAAACGGCGATGGTTACTAGGACATGTTTCTGAATTTCACTTCTTCATCAGCTAGCTTTTCGGGAGCTGAGCGTTGAACTCGAGTCTCCAACATTCATATCAGTGCAAGCCTTTTTTAGCTGCTACGCCATATGAATGTTCCGTTGTTCGCTGTACAATTGGTCTCTAAGAGTTGCCTTTTTTGTTTATATTCCTTTTGATCACCATGTAGGCACATACACTCTGTATGTAGTTTATTCCTAATGGTGTGGATATGATTTTTAGGCGTGCTTTTGAAAGCTTAGTAACATTTGTTCGGATTTTTACAGTATTTGTTTTTAATACTTCCGCTGTTACTATTATATCAATATGATCATATGTATTTAATTAGCGAGCTTTGCTCATATTGCTTTATACAATGGTTTTTGTAATTGATATTAGAGAAAAATTGTAAGTTTACAAACGGCGATGGTTACTAGGACATGTTTCTGAATTTCACTTCTTCATCAGCTAGCTTTTCGGGAGCTGAGCGTTGAACTCGAGTCTCCAACATTCATATCAGTGCAAGCCTTTTTTAGCTGCTACGCCATATGAATGTTCCGTTGTTCGCTGTACAATTGGTCTCTAAGAGTTGCCTTTTTTGTTTATATTCCTTTTGATCACCATGTAGGCACATACACTCTGTATGTAGTTTATTCCTAATGGTGTGGATATGATTTTTAGGCGTGCTTTTGAAAGCTTAGTAACATTTGTTCGGATTTTTACAGTATTTGTTTTTAATACTTCCGCTGTTACTATTATATCAATATGATCATATGTATTTAATTAGCGAGCTTTGCTCATATTGCTTTATACAATGGTT
Organism: Eurosta solidaginis; assembly: GCF_040869045.1. Lineage (NCBI taxonomy): Eukaryota > Metazoa > Arthropoda > Insecta > Diptera > Tephritidae > Eurosta > Eurosta solidaginis. The sequence continues at coordinate 105,806,422 of NC_090321.1, read as the reverse complement.
TTTGTAATTGATATTAGAGAAAAATTGTAAGTTTACAAACGGCGATGGTTACTAGGACATGTTTCTGAATTTCACTTCTTCATCAGCTAGCTTTTCGGGAGCTGAGCGTTGAACTCGAGTCTCCAACATTCATATCAGTGCAAGCCTTTTTTAGCTGCTACGCCATATGAATGTTCCGTTGTTCGCTGTACAATTGGCCTCTAAGAGTTGCCTTTTTTGTTTATATTCCTTTTGATCAATATGTAGGCACATACACTCTGTATGTAGTTTATTCCTAATGGTGTGGATATGATTTTTAGGCGTGCTTTTGAAAGCTTAGTAACATTTGTTCGGATTTTTACAGTATTTGTTTTTAATACTTCCGCTGTTACTATTATATCAATATGATCATATGTATTTAATTAGCGAGCTTTGCTCATATTGCTTTATACAATGGTTTTTGTAATTGATATTAGAGAAAAATTGTAAGTTTACAAACGGCGATGGTTACTAGGACATGTTTCTGAATTTCACTTCTTCATCAGCTAGCTTTTCGGGAGCTGAGCGTTGAACTCGAGTCTCCAACATTCATATCAGTGCAAGCCTTTTTTAGCTGCTACGCCATATGAATGTTCCGTTGTTCGCTGTACAATTGGTCTCTAAGAGTTGCCTTTTTTGTTTATATTCCTTTTGATCACCATGTAGGCACATACAATCTGTATGTAGTTTATTCCTAATGGTGTGGATATGATTTTTAGGCGTGCTTTTGAAAGCTTAGTAAATTTGTTCGGATTTTTACAGTATTTGTTTTTAATACTTCCGCTGTTACTATTATATCAATATGATCATATGTATTTAATTAGCGAGCTTTGCTCATATTGCTTTATACAATGGTTTTTGTAATTGATATTAGAGAAAAATTGTAAGTTTACAAACGGCGATGGTTACTAGGACATGTTTTTGAATTTCACTTCTTCATCAGCTAGCTTTTCGGGAGCTGAGCGTTGGACTCGAGTCTCCAACATTCATATCAGTGCAAGCCTTTTTTAGCTGCTACGCCATATGAATGTTCCGTTGTTCGCTGTACAATTGGTCTCTAAGAGTTGCCTTTTTTGTTTATATTCCTTTTGATCACCATGTAGGCACATACACTCTGTATGTAGTTTATTCCTAATGGTGTGGATATGATTTTTAGGCGTGCTTTTGAAAGCTTAGTAACATTTGTTCGGATTTTTACAGTATTTGTTTTTAATACTTCCGCTGTTACTATTATATCAATATGATCATATGTATTTAATTAGCGAGCTTTGCTCATATTGCTTTATACAATGGTTTTTGTAATTGATATTAGAGAAAAATTGTAAGTTTACAAACGGCGATGGTTACTAGGACATGTTTCCGAATTTCACTTCTTCATCAGCTAGCTTTTCGGGAGCTGAGCGTTGAACTCGAGTCTCCAACATTCATATCAGTGCAAGCCTTTTTTAGCTGCTACGCCATATGAATGTTCCGTTGTTCGCTGTACAATTGGTCTCTAAGAGTTGCCTTTTTTGTTTATATTCCTTTTGATCACCATGTAGGCACATACACTCTGTATGTAGTTTATTCCTAATGGTGTGGATATGATTTTTAGGCGTGCTTTTGAAAGCTTAGTAACATTTGTTCGGATTTTTACAGTATTTGTTTTTAATACTTCCGCTGTTACTATTATATCAATATGATCATATGTATTTAATTAGCGAGCTTTGCTCATATTGCTTTATACAATGGTTTTTGTAATTGATATTAGAGAAAAATTGTAAGTTTACAAACGGCGATGGTTACTAGGACATGTTTCCGAATTTCACTTCTTCATCAGCTAGCTTTTCGGGAGCTGAGCGTTGAACTCGAGTCTCCAACATTCATATCAGTGCAAGCCTTTTTTAGCTGCTACGCCATATGAATGTTCCGTTGTTCGCTGTACAATTGGTCTCTAAGAGTTGCCTTTTTTGTTTATATTCCTTTTGATCACCATGTAGGCACATACACTCTGTATGTAGTTTATTCCTAATGGTGTGGATATGATTTTTAGGCGTGCTTTTGAAAGCTTAGTAACATTTGTTCGGATTTTTACAGTATTTGTTTTTAATACTTCCGCTGTTACTATTATATCAATATGATCATATGTATTTAATTAGCGAGCTTTGCTCATATTGCTTTATACAATGGTTTTTGTAATTGATATTAGAGAAAAATTGTAAGTTTACAAACGGCGATGGTTACTAGGACATGTTTCTGAATTTCACTTCTTCATCAGCTAGCTTTTCGGGAGCTGAGCGTTGAACTCGAGTCTCCAACATTCATATCAGTGCAAGCCTTTTTTAGCTGCTACGCCATATGAATGTTCCGTTGTTCGCTGTACAATTGGTCTCTAAGAGTTGCCTTTTTTGTTTATATTCCTTTTGATCACCATGTAGGCACATACACTCTGTATGTAGTTTATTCCTAATGGTGTGGATATGATTTTTAGGCGTGCTTTTGAAAGCTTAGTAACATTTGTTCGGATTTTTACAGTATTTGTTTTTAATACTTCCGCTGTTACTATTATATCAATATGATCATATGTATTTAATTAGCGAGCTTTGCTCATATTGCTTTATACAATGGTTTTTGTAATTGATATTAGAGAAAAATTGTAAGTTTACAAACGGCGATGGTTACTAGGACATGTTTCTGAATTTCACTTCTTCATCAGCTAGCTTTTCGGGAGCTGAGCGTTGAACTCGAGTCTCCAACATTCATATCAGTGCAAGCCTTTTTTAGCTGCTACGCCATATGAATGTTCCGTTGTTCGCTGTACAATTGGTCTCTAAGAGTTGCCTTTTTTGTTTATATTCCTTTTGATCACCATGTAGGCACATACACTCTGTATGTAGTTTATTCCTAATGGTGTGGATATGATTTTTAGGCGTGCTTTTGAAAGCTTAGTAACATTTGTTCGGATTTTTACAGTATTTGTTTTTAATACTTCCGCTGTTACTATTATATCAATATGATCATATGTATTTAATTAGCGAGCTTTGCTCATATTGCTTTATACAATGGTTTTTGTAATTGATATTAGAGAAAAATTGTAAGTTTACAAACGGCGATGGTTACTAGGACATGTTTCTGAATTTCACTTCTTCATCAGCTAGCTTTTCGGGAGCTGAGCGTTGAACTCGAGTCTCCAACATTCATATCAGTGCAAGCCTTTTTTAGCTGCTACGCCATATGAATGTTCCGTTGTTCGCTGTACAATTGGTCTCTAAGAGTTGCCTTTTTTGTTTATATTCCTTTTGATCACCATGTAGGCACATACACTCTGTATGTAGTTTATTCCTAATGGTGTGGATATGATTTTTAGGCGTGCTTTTGAAAGCTTAGTAACATTTGTTCGGATTTTTACAGTATTTGTTTTTAATACTTCCGCTGTTACTATTATATCAATATGATCATATGTATTTAATTAGCGAGCTTTGCTCATATTGCTTTATACAATGGTTTTTGTAATTGATATTAGAGAAAAATTGTAAGTTTACAAACGGCGATGGTTACTAGGACATGTTTCTGAATTTCACTTCTTCATCAGCTAGCTTTTCGGGAGCTGAGCGTTGAACTCGAGTCTCCAACATTCATATCAGTGCAAGCCTTTTTTAGCTGCTACGCCATATGAATGTTCCGTTGTTCGCTGTACAATTGGTCTCTAAGAGTTGCCTTTTTTGTTTATATTCCTTTTGATCACCATGTAGGCACATACACTCTGTATGTATTTTATTCCTAATGGTGTGGATATGATTTTTAGGCGTGCTTTTGAAAGCTTAGTAACATTTGTTCGGATTTTTACAGTATTTGTTTTTAATACTTCCGCTGTTACTATTATATCAATATGATCATATGTATTTAATTAGCGAGCTTTGCTCATATTGCTTTATACAATGGTTTTTGTAATTGATATTAGAGAAAAATTGTAAGTTTACAAACGGCGATGGTTACTAGGACATGTTTCTGAATTTCACTTCTTCATCAGCTAGCTTTTCGGGAGCTGAGCGTTGAACTCGAGTCTCCAACATTCATATCAGTGCAAGCCTTTTTTAGCTGCTACGCCATATGAATGTTCCGTTGTTCGCTGTACAATTGGTCTCTAAGAGTTGCCTTTTTTGTTTATATTCCTTTTGATCACCATGTAGGCACATACACTCTGTATGTAGTTTATTCCCAATGGTGTGGATATGATTTTTAGGTGTGCTTTTGAAAGCTTAGTAACATTTGTTCGGATTTTTACAGTATTTGTTTTTAATACTTCCGCTGTTACTAATATATCAATATGATCATATGTATTTAATTAGCGAGCTTTGCTCATATTGCTTTATACAATGGTTTTTGTAATTGATATTAGAGAAAAATTGTAAGTTTACAAACGGCGATGGTTACTAGGACATGTTTCTGAATTTCACTTCTTCATCAGCTAGCTTTTCGGGAGCTGAGCGTTGAACTCGAGTCTCCAACATTCATATCAGTGCAAGCCTTTTTTAGCTGCTACGCCATATGAATGTTCCGTTGTTCGCTGTACAATTGGTCTCTAAGAGTTGCCTTTTTTGTTTATATTCCTTTTGATCACCATGTAGGCACATACACTCTGTATGTAGTTTATTCCTAATGGTGTGGATATGATTTTTAGGCGTGCTTTTGAAAGCTTAGTAACATTTGTTCGGATTTTTACAGTATTTGTTTTTAATACTTCCGCTGTTACTATTATATCAATATGATCATATGTATTTAATTAGCGAGCTTTGCTCATATTGCTTTATACAATGGTTTTTGTAATTGATATTAGAGAAAAATTGTAAGTTTACAAACGGCGATGGTTACTAGGACATGTTACTGAATTTCACTTCTTCATCAGCTAGCTTTTCGGGAGCTGAGCGTTGAACTGGAGTCTCCAACATTCATATCAGTGCAAGCCTTTTTTAGCTGCTACGCCATATGAATGTTCCGTTGTTCGCTGTACAATTGGTCTCTAAGAGTTGCCTTTTTTGTTTATATTCCTTTTGATCACCATGTAGGCACATACACTCTGTATGTAGTTTATTCCTAATGGTGTGGATATGATTTTTAGGCGTGCTTTTGAAAGCTTAGTAACATTTGTTCGGATTTTTACAGTATTTGTTTTTAATACTTCCGCTGTTACTATTATATCAATATGATCATATGTATTTAATTAGCGAGCTTTGCTCATATTGCTTTATACAATGGTTTTTGTAATTGATATTAGAGAAAAATTGTAAGTTTACAAACGGCGATGGTTACTAGGACATGTTTCTGAATTTCACTTCTTCATCAGCTAGCTTTTCGGGAGCTGAGCGTTGAACTCGAGTCTCCAACATTCATATCAGTGCAAGCCTTTTTTAGCTGCTACGCCATATGAATGTTCCGTTGTTCGCTGTACAATTGGTCTCTAAGAGTTGCCTTTTTTGTTTATATTCCTTTTGATCACCATGTAGGCACATACACTCTGTATGTAGTTTATTCCTAATGGTGTGGATATGATTTTTAGGCGTGCTTTTGAAAGCTTAGTAACATTTGTTCGGATTTTTACAGTATTTGTTTTTAATACTTCCGCTGTTACTATTATATCAATATGATCATATGTATTTAATTAGCGAGCTTTGCTCATATTGCTTTATACAATGGTTTTTGTAATTGATATTAGAGAAAAATTGTAAGTTTACAAACGGCGATGGTTACTAGGACATGTTTCTGAATTTCACTTCTTCATCAGCTAGCTTTTCGGGAGCTGAGCGTTGAACTCGAGTCTCCAACATTCATATCAGTGCAAGCCTTTTTTAGCTGCTACGCCATATGAATGTTCCGTTGTTCGCTGTACAATTGGTCTCTAAGAGTTGCCTTTTTTGTTTATATTCCTTTTGATCACCATGTAGGCACATACACTCTGTATGTAGTTTATTCCCAATGGTGTGGATATGATTTTTAGGCGTGCTTTTGAAAGCTTAGTAACATTTGTTCGGATTTTTACAGTATTTGTTTTTAATACTTCCGCTGTTACTATTATATCAATATGATCATATGTATTTAATTAGCGAGCTTTGCTCATATTGCTTTATACAATGGTTTTTGTAATTGATATTAGAGAAAAATTGTAAGTTTACAAACGGCGATGGTTACTAGGACATGTTTCTGAATTTCACTTCTTCATCAGCTAGCTTTTCGGGAGCTGAGCGTTGAACTCGAGTCTCCAACATTCATATCAGTGCAAGCCTTTTTTAGCTGCTACGCCATATGAATGTTCCGTTGTTCGCTGTACAATTGGTCTCTAAGAGTTGCCTTTTTTGTTTATATTCCTTTTGATCACCATGTAGGCACATACACTCTGTATGTAGTTTATTCCTAATGGTGTGGATATGATTTTTAGGCGTGCTTTTGAAAGCTTAGTAACATTTGTTCGGATTTTTACAGTATTTGTTTTTAATACTTCCGCTGTTACTATTATATCAATATGATCATATGTATTTAATTAGCGAGCTTTGCTCATATTGCTTTATACAATGGTTTTGGTAATTGATATTAGAGAAAAATTGTAAGTTTACAAACGGCGATGGTTACTAGGACATGTTTCTGAATTTCACTTCTTCATCAGCTAGCTTTTCGGGAGCTGAGCGTTGAACTCGAGTCTCCAACATTCATATCAGTGCAAGCCTTTTTTAGCTGCTACGCCATATGAATGTTCCGTTGTTCGCTGTACAATTGGTCTCTAAGAGTTGCCTTTTTTGTTTATATTCCTTTTGATCACCATGTAGGCACATACACTCTGTATGTAGTTTATTCCTAATGGTGTGGATATGATTTTTAGGCGTGCTTTTGAAAGCTTAGTAACATTTGTTCGGATTTTTACAGTATTTGTTTTTAATACTTCCGCTGTTACTATTATATCAATATGATCATATGTATTTAATTAGCGAGCTTTGCTCATATTGCTTTATACAATGGTTTTTGTAATTGATATTAGAGAAAAATTGTAAGTTTACAAACGGCGATGGTTACTAGGACATGTTTCTGAATTTCACTTCTTCATCAGCTAGCTTTTCGGGAGCTGACCGTTGAACTCGAGTCTCCAACATTCATATCAGTGCAAGCCTTTTTTAGCTGCTACGCCATATGAATGTTCCGTTGTTCGCTGTACAATTGGTCTCTAAGAGTTGCCTTTTTTGTTTATATTCCTTTTGATCACCATGTAGGCACATACACTCTGTATGTAGTTTATTCCTAATGGTGTGGATATGATTTTTAGGCGTGCTTTTGAAAGCTTAGTAACATTTGTTCGGATTTTTACAGTATTTGTTTTTAATACTTCCGCTGTTACTATTATATCAATATGATCATATGTATTTAATTAGCGAGCTTTGCTCATATTGCTTTATACAATGGTTTTTGTAATTGATATTAGAGAAAAATTGTAAGTTTACAAACGGCGATGGTTACTAGGACATGTTTCTGAATTTCACTTCTTCATCAGCTAGCTTTTCGGGAGCTGAGCGTTGAACTCGAGTCTCCAACATTCATATCAGTGCAAGCCTTTTTTAGCTGCTACGCCATATGAATGTTCCGTTGTTCGCTGTACAATTGGTCTCTAAGAGTTGCCTTTTTTGTTTATATTCCTTTTGATCACCATGTAGGCACATACACTCTGTATGTAGTTTATTCCCAATGGTGTGGATATGATTTTTAGGCGTGCTTTTGAAAGCTTAGTAACATTTGTTCGGATTTTTACAGTATTTGTTTTTAATACTTCCGCTGTTACTATTATATCAATATGATCATATGTATTTAATTAGCGAGCTTTGCTCATATTGCTTTATACAATGGTTTTTGTAATTGATATTAGAGAAAAATTGTAAGTTTACAAACGGCGATGGTTACTAGGACATGTTTCTGAATTTCACTTCTTCATCAGCTAGCTTTTCGGGAGCTGAGCGTTGAACTCGAGTCTCCAACATTCATATCAGTGCAAGCCTTTTTTAGCTGCTACGCCATATGAATGTTCCGTTGTTCGCTGTACAATTGGTCTCTAAGAGTTGCCTTTTTTGTTTATATTCCTTTTGATCACCATGTAGGCACATACACTCTGTATGTAGTTTATTCCTAATGGTGTGGATATGATTTTTAGGCGTGCTTTTGAAAGCTTAGTAACATTTGTTCGGATTTTTACAGTATTTGTTTTTAATACTTCCGCTGTTACTATTATATCAATATGATCATATGTATTTAATTAGCGAGCTTTGCTCATATTGCTTTATACAATGGTTTTTGTAATTGATATTAGAGAAAAATTGTAAGTTTACAAACGGCGATGGTTACTAGGACATGTTACTGAATTTCACTTCTTCATCAGCTAGCTTTTCGGGAGCTGAGCGTTGAACTCGAGTCTCCAACATTCATATCAGTGCAAGCCTTTTTTAGCTGCTACGCCATATGAATGTTCCGTTGTTCGCTGTACAATTGGTCTCTAAGAGTTGCCTTTTTTGTTTATATTCCTTTTGATCACCATGTAGGCACATACACTCTGTATGTAGTTTATTCCTAATGGTGTGGATATGATTTTTAGGCGTGCTTTTGAAAGCTTAGTAACATTTGTTCGGATTTTTACAGTATTTGTTTTTAATACTTCCGCTGTTACTATTATATCAATATGATCATATGTATTTAATTAGCGAGCTTTGCTCATATTGCTTTATACAATGGTTTTTGTAATTGATATTAGAGAAAAATTGTAAGTTTACAAACGGCGATGGTTACTAGGACATGTTTCTGAATTTCACTTCTTCATCAGCTAGCTTTTCGGGAGCTGAGCGTTGAACTCGAGTCTCCAACATTCATATCAGTGCAAGCCTTTTTTAGCTGCTACGCCATATGAATGTTCCGTTGTTCGCTGTACAATTGGTCTCTAAGAGTTGCCTTTTTTGTTTATATTCCTTTTGATCACCATGTAGGCACATACACTCTGTATGTAGTTTATTCCTAATGGTGTGGATATGATTTTTAGGCGTGCTTTTGAAAGCTTAGCAACATTTGTTCGGATTTTTACAGTATTTGTTTTTAATACTTCCGCTGTTACTATTATATCAATATGATCATATGTATTTAATTAGCGAGCTTTGCTCATATTGCTTTATACAATGGTTTTTGTAATTGATATTAGAGAAAAATTGTAAGTTTACAAACGGCGATGGTTACTAGGACATGTTTCTGAATTTCACTTCTTCATCAGCTAGCTTTTCGGGAGCTGAGCGTTGAACTCGAGTCTCCAACATTCATATCAGTGCAAGCCTTTTTTAGCTGCTACGCCATATGAATGTTCCGTTGTTCGCTGTACAATTGGTCTCTAAGAGTTGCCTTTTTTGTTTATATTCCTTTTGATCACCATGTAGGCACATACACTCTGTATGTAGTTTATTCCTAATGGTGTGGATATGATTTTTAGGCGTGCTTTTGAAAGCTTAGTAACATTTGTTCGGATTTTTACAGTATTTGTTTTTAATACTTCCGCTGTTACTATTATATCAATATGATCATATGTATTTAATTAGCGAGCTTTGCTCATATTGCTTTATACAATGGTTTTTGTAATTGATATTAGAGAAAAATTGTAAGTTTACAAACGGCGATGGTTACTAGGACATGTTTCTGAATTTCACTTCTTCATCAGCTAGCTTTTCGGGAGCTGAGCGTTGAACTCGAGTATCCAACATTCATATCAGTGCAATCCTTTTTTAGCTGCTACGCCATATGAATGTTCCGTTGTTCGCTGTACAATTGGTCTCTAAGAGTTGCCTTTTTTGTTTATATTCCTTTTGATCACCATGTAGGCACATACACTCTGTATGTAGTTTATTCCTAATGGTGTGGATATGATTTTTAGGCGTGCTTTTGAAAGCTTAGTAACATTTGTTCGGATTTTTACAGTATTTGTTTTTAATACTTCCGCTGTTACTATTATATCAATATGATCATATGTATTTAATTAGCGAGCTTTGCTCATATTGCTTTATACAATGGTTTTTGTAATTGATATTAGAGAAAAATTGTAAGTTTACAAACGGCGATGGTTACTAGGACATGTTTCTGAATTTCACTTCTTCATCAGCTAGCTTTTCGGGAGCTGAGCGTTGAACTCGAGTCTCCAACATTCATATCAGTGCAAACCTTTTTTAGCTGCTACGCCATATGAATGTTCCGTTGTTCGCTGTACAATTGGTCTCTAAGAGTTGCCTTTTTTGTTTATATTCCTTTTGATCACCATGTAGGCACATACACTCTGTATGTAGTTTATTCCTAATGGTGTGGATATGATTTTTAGGAGTGCTTTTGAAAGCTTAGTAACATTTGTTCGGATTTTTACAGTATTTGTTTTTAATACTTCCGCTGTTACTATTATATCAATATGATCATATGTATTTAATTAGCGAGCTTTGCTCATATTGCTTTATACAATGGTTTTTGTAATTGATATTAGAGAAAAATTTTAAGTTTACAAACGGCGATGGTTACTAGGACATGTTTCTGAATTTCACTTCTTCATCAGCTAGCTTTTCGGGAGCTGAGCGTTGAACTCGAGTCTCCAACATTCAACAAGCCTTTTTTAGCTGCTACGCCATATGAATGTTCCGTTGTTCGCTGTACAATTGGTCTCTAAGAGTTGCCTTTTTTGTTTATATTCCTTTTGATCACCATGTAGGCACATACACTCTGTATGTAGTTTATTCCTAATGGTGTGGATATGATTTTTAGGCGTGCTTTTGAAAGCTTAGTAACATTTGTTCGGATTTTTACAGTATTTGTTTTTAATACTTCCGCTGTTACTATTATATCAATATGATCATATGTATTTAATTAGCGAGCTTTGCTCATATTGCTTTATACAATGGTTTTTGTAATTGATATTAGAGAAAAATTGTAAGTTTACAAACGGCGATGGTTACTAGGACATGTTTCTGAATTTCACTTCTTCATCAGCTAGCTTTTCGGGAGCTGAGCGTTGAACTCGAGTCTCCAACATTCATATCAGTGCAAGCCTTTTTTAGCTGCTACGCCAAATGAATGTTCCGTTGTTCGCTGCACAATTGGTCTCTAAGAGTTGCCTTTTTTGTTTATATTCCTTTTGATCACCATGTAGGCACATACACTCTGTATGTAGTTTATTCCTAATGGTGTGGATATGATTTTTAGGCGTGCTTTTGAAAGCTTAGTAACATTTGTTCGGATTTTCACAGTATTTGTTTTTAATACTTCCGCTGTTACTATTATATCAATATGATCATATGTATTTAATTAGCGAGCTTTGCTCATATTGCTTTATACAATGGTTTTTGTAATTGATATTAGAGAAAAATTGTAAGTTTACAAACGGCGATGGTTACTAGGACATGTTTCTGAATTTCACTTCTTCATCAGCTAGCTTTTCGGGAGCTGAGCGTTGAACTCGAGTCTCCAACATTCATATCAGTGCAAGCCTTTTTTAGCTGCTACGCCATATGAATGTTCCGTTGTTCGCTGTACAATTGGTCTCTAAGAGTTGCCTTTTTTGTTTATATTCCTTTTGATCACCATGTAGGCACATACACTCTGTATGTAGTTTATTCCTAATGATGTGGATATGATTTTTAGGCGTGCTTTTGAAAGCTTAGTAACATTTGTTCGGATTTTTACAGTATTTGTTTTTAATACTTCCGCTGTTACTATTATATCAATATGATCATATGTATTTAATTAGCGAGCTTTGCTCATATTGCTTTATACAATGGTTTTTGTAATTGATATTAGAGAAAAATTATAAGTTTACAAACGGCGATGGTTACTAGGACATGTTTCTGAATTTCACTTCTTCATCAGCTAGCTTTTCGGGAGCTGAGCGTTGAACTCGAGTCTCCAACATTCATATCAGTGCACCCTTTTTTAGCTGCTACGCCATATGAATGTTCCGTTGTTCGCTGTACAATTGGTCTCTAAGAGTTGCCTTTTTTGTTTATATTCCTTTTGATCACCATGTAGGCACATACACTCTGTATGTAGTTTATTCCTAATGGTGTGGATATGATTTTTAGGCGTGCTTTTGAAAGCTTAGTAACATTTGTTCGGATTTTTACAGTATTTGTTTTTAATACTTCCGCTGTTACTATTATATCAATATGATCATATGTATTTAATTAGCGAGCTTTGCTCATATTGCTTTATACAATGGTTTTTGTAATTGATATTAGAGAAAAATTGTAAGTTTACAAACGGCGATGGTTACTAGGACATGTTTCTGAATTTCACTTCTTCATCAGCTAGCTTTTCGGGAGCTGAGCGTTGAACTCGAGTCTCCAACATTCATATCAGTGCAAGCCTTTTTTTAGCTGCTACGCCATATGAATGTTCCGTTGTTCGCTGTACAATTGGTCTCTAAGAGTTGCCTTTTTTGTTTATATTCCTTTTGATCACCATGTAGGCACATACACTCTGTATGTAGTTTATTCCTAATGGTCTGGATATGATTTTTAGGCGTGCTTTTGAAAGCTTAGTAACATTTGTTCGGATTTTTACAGTATTTGTTTTTAATACTTCCGCTGTTACTATTATATCAATATGATCATATGTATTTAATTAGCGAGCTTTGCTCATATTGCTTTATACAATGGTTTTTGTAATTGATATTAGAGAAAAATTGTAAGTTTACAAACGGCGATGGTTACTAGGACATGTTTCTGAATTTCACTTCTTCATCAGCTAGCTTTTCGGGAGCTGAGCGTTGAACTCGAGTCTCCAACATTCATATCAGTGCAAGCCTTTTTTAGCTGCTACGCTATATGAATGTTCCGTTGTTCGCTGTACAATTGGTCTCTAAGAGTTGCCTTTTTTGTTTATATTCCTTTTGATCACCATGTAGGCACATACACTCTGTATGTAGTTTATTCCTAATGGTGTGGATATGATTTTTAGGCGTGCTTTTGAAACCTTAGTAACATTTGTTCGGATTTTTACAGTATTTGTTTTTAATACTTCCGCTGTTACTATTATATCAATATGATCATATGTATTTAATTAGCGAGCTTTGCTCATATTGCTTTATACCATGGTTTTTGTAATTGATATTAGAGAAAAATTGTAAGTTTACAAACGGCGATGGTTACTAGGACATGTTTCTGAATTTCACTTCTTCATCAGCTAGCTTTTCGGGAGCTGAGCGTTGAACTCGAGTCTCCAACATTCATATCAGTGCAAGCCTTTTTTAGCTGCTACGCCATATGAATGTTCCGTTGTTCGCTGTACAATTGGTCTCTAAGAGTTGCCTTTTTTGTTTATATTCCTTTTGATCACCATGTAGGCACATACACTCTGTATGTAGTTTATTCCTAATGGTGTGGATATGATTTTTAGGCGTGCTTTTGAAAGCTTAGTAACATTTGTTCGGATTTTTACAGTATTTGTTTTTAATACTTCCGCTGTTACTATTATATCAATATGATCATATGTATTTAATTAGCGAGTTTTGCTCATATTGCTTTATACAATGGTTTTTGTAATTGATATTAGAGAAAAATTGTAAGTTTACAAACGGCGATGGTTACTAGGACATGTTTCTGAATTTCACTTCTTCATCAGCTAGCTTTTCGGGAGCTGAGCGTTGAACTCGAGTCTCCAACATTCATATCAGTGCAAGCCTTTTTTAGCTGCTACGCCATATGAATGTTCCGTTGTTCGCTGTACAATTGGTCTCTAAAAGTTGCCTTTTTTGTTTATATTCCTTTTGATCACCATGTAGGCACATACACTCTGTATGTAGTTTATTCCTAATGGTGTGGATATGATTTTTAGGCGTGCTTTTGAAACCTTAGTAACATTTGTTCGGATTTTTACAGTATTTTTTTTAATACTTCCGCTGTTACTATTATATCAATATGATCATATGTATTTAATTAGCGAGCTTTGCTCATATTGCTTTATACAATGGTTTTTGTAATTGATATTAGAGAAAAATTGTAAGTTTACAAACGGCGATGGTTACTAGGACATGTTTCTGAATTTCACTTCTTCATCAGCTAGCTTTTCGGGAGCTGAGCGTTGAACTCGAGTCTCCAACATTCATATCAGTGCAAGCCTTTTTTAGCTGCTACGCCATATGAATGTTCCGTTGTTCGCTGTACAATTGGTCTCTAAGAGTTGCCTTTTTTGTTTATATTCCTTTTGATCACCATGTAGGCACATACACTCTGTATGTAGTTTATTCCTAATGGTGTGGATATGATTTTTAGGCGTGCTTTTGAAAGCTTAGTAACATTTGTTCGGATTTTTACAGTATTTGTTTTTAATACTTCCGCTGTTACTATTATATCAATATGATCATATGTATTTAATTAGCGAGCTTTGCTCATATTGCTTTATACAATGGTTTTTGTAATTGATATTAGAGAAAAATTATAAGTTTACAAACGGCGATGGTTACTAGGACATGTTTCTGAATTTCACTTCTTCATCAGCTAGCTTTTCGGGAGCTGAGCGTTGAACTCGAGTCTCCAACATTCATATCAGTGCAAGCCTTTTTTAGCTGCTACGCCATATGAATGTTCCGTTGTTCGCTGTACAATTGGTCTCTAAGAGTTGCCTTTTTTGTTTATATTCCTTTTGATCACCATGTAGGCACATACACTCTGTATGTAGTTTATTCCTAATGGTGTGGATATGATTTTTAGGCGTGCTTTTGAAAGCTTAGTAACATTTGTTCGGATTTTTACAGTATTTGTTTTTAATACTTCCGCTGTTACTATTATATCAATATGATCATATGTATTTAATTAGCGAGCATTGCTCATATTGCTTTATACAATGGTTTTTGTAATTGATATTAGAGAAAAATTGTAAGTTTACAAACGGCGATGGTTACTAGAACATGTTTCTGAATTTCACTTCTTCATCAGCTAGCTTTTCGGGAGCTGAGCGTTGAACTCGAGTCTCCAACATTCATATCAGTGCAAACCTTTTTTAGCTGCTACGCCATATGAATGTTCCGTTGTTCGCTGTACAATTGGTCTCTAAGAGTTGCCTTTTTTGGTTATATTCCTTTTGATCACCATGTAGGCACATACACTCTGTATGTAGTTTATTCCTAATGGTGTGGATATGATTTTTAGGCGTGCTTTTGAAAGTTTAGTAACATTTGTTCGGATTTTTACAGTATTTGTTTTTAATACTTCCGCTGTTACTATTATATCAATATGATCATATGTATTTAATTAGCGAGCTTTGCTCATATTGCTTTATACAATGGTTTTTGTAATTGATATTAGAGAAAAATTGTAAGTTTACAAACGGCGATGGTTACTAGGACATGTTTCTGAATTTCACTTCTTCATCAGCTAGCTTTTCGGGAGCTGAGCGTTGAACTCGAGTCTCCAACATTCATATCAGTGCAAGCCTTTTTTAGCTGCTACGCCATATGAATGTTCCGTTGTTCGCTGTACAATTGGTCTCTAAGAGTTGCCTTTTTTGTTTATATTCCTTTTGATCACCATGTAGGCACATACACTCTGTATGTAGTTTATTCCTAATGGTGTGGATATGATCTTTAGGCGTGCTTTTGAAAGCTTAGTAACATTTGTTCGGATTTTTACAGTATTTGTTTTTAATACTTCCGTTGTTACTATTATATCAATATGATCATATGTATTTAATTAGCGAGCTTTGCTCATATTGCTTTATACAATGGTTTTTGTAATTGATATTAGAGAAAAATTGTAAGTTTACAAACGGCGATGGTTACTAGGACATGTTTCTGAATTTCACTTCTTCATCAGCTAGCTTTTCGGGAGCTGAGCGTTGAACTCGAGTCTCCAACATTCATATCAGTGCAAGCCTTTTTTAGCTGCTACGCCATATGAATATTCCGTTGTTCGCTGTACAATTGGTCTCTAAGAGTTGCCTTTTTTTTTATATTCCTTTTGATCACCATGTAGGCACATACACTCTGTATGTAGTTTATTCCTAATGGTGTGGATATGATTTTTAGGCGTGCTTTTGAAAGCTTAGTAACATTTGTTCGGATTTTTACAGTATTTGTTTTTAATACTTCCGCTGTTACTATTATATCAATATGATCATATGTATTTAATTAGCGAGCTTTGCTCATATTGCTTTATACAATGGTTTTTGTAATTGATATTAGAGAAAAATTGTAAGTTTACAAACGGCGATGGTTACTAGGACATGTTTCTGAATTTCACTTCTTCATCAGCTAGCTTTTCGGGAGCTGAGCGTTGAACTCGAGTCTCCAACATTCATATCAGTGCAAGCCTTTTTTAGCTGCTACGCCATATGAATGTTCCGTTGTTCGCTGTACAATTGGTCTCTAAGAGTTGCCTTTTTTGTTTATATTCCTTTTGATCACCATGTAGGCACATACACTCTGTATGTAGTTTATTCCTAATGGTGTGGATATGATTTTTAGGCGTGCTTTTGAAAGCTTAGTAACATTTGTTCGGATTTTTACAGTATTTGTTTTTAATACTTCCGCTGTTACTATTATATCAATATGATCATATGTATTTAATTAGCGAGCTTTGCTCATATTGCTTTATACAATGGTTTTTGTAATTGATATTAGAGAAAAATTGTAAGTTTACAAACGGCGATGGTTACTAGGACATGTTTCTGAATTTCACTTCTTCATCAGCTAGCTTTTCGGGAGCTGAGCGTTGAGCGTTGTATATTTCAATACCAAAGAGAATATATGTTAATAATAAAGATACCATTGAACTTAGGTTTTCAGATTCATATCGATTCATGCCTTCTAGCTTAGACAGTTTAGCTAAGAATTTAAGTAATAATGATTTAGAAATAACAAAGGCTTATTTCCCCAACGAGCATCATTTTGATTTAATGAAACGAAAAGGTATTTTTCCATATGACTACTTAGATTCAGAAGAACGTCTCAACGAAACACAATTACCTGATCGTTCACATTTCTTTAATAAATTATCAAATGAATCGTGTAGTATCGATGATTATCAGCAGTCTCATTTTTGAAAATTTTAGAAAATTATGTAAAGGAATTTATCGACTAGACCCTTGTCCCATGATTATCTTGGGACGCAAAGCTCAAAATAACTAGAATAGAATTAGAATTGTTTACTGATGAAAACATGCATAATTTTATAATGTCGGGAATTAGGGGCGGGATTGTTCATTGTTGCAAACGGCGTTCAGTTGCTAACAATAAATATTTAAGTGATTACGATGAGACTAAGGCTTCAAATTATATAATTTATTTAGATGTTAATAATTTATAAGGTTATGCTATGTCACAATATCTCCCTCATATTAGCCGTGTTTTTTAACACGCGCGTATACGTTTCGTTTGCGCGTATTAAAAAACGCCTATCTTCGCTTAGATAATGCTTAGGAGACCCATCTAGCGGCTGTGGTAAAACAACTAGCTACAGCAACAGGGTGTAGCGAAAAGCGGAGACGCAACGCTCTGATGGCCATAGGGTATAACATATAGCTGAATCAGTTGCGATGAATTGTGGACACACATATAATACATAGAATTAGTGTACAGGGTGAAACAAAGACACATATTTCAGTTACATCTGAGTATAATGCGTATTGAAATTTAGTAGGACAAAATTTATGCGCAGCAATTTCAGAGGTGTATTTATAGTTTGTCTCTTAGCAGTCAATATAAAGTTTAAGCGTAAACGGATATACGCGTGTTAAAAAACACGGCTATTAATTTTGAATGGATTGAAAACGTAGAGGAGTTTGACGTTTTGAGCATACCAGAAGATTCTTTAGTCGGATACATATTAGAAGTAGATTTATACACATACATACACATTTCCTGGAACAAAGCTGATTCGAAATTCCTGCCTTGGTCAGAATGTAACTCCATTGATACACCATACCTTGCAACCCATTCGTTCTTAACCACTTCTGCTACTGTTTCTGCTTCTTGGTTTGGGATTGGGTATACCTCTGGCCATTTACTGAAATAATCCATAACCACCAGTACGTATTTGTTTCCGCGGTTGCTAGTAGGAAATGGACCTGCGACATCCATGGCGATCCTTTCAAATGGTGCACCTGAAATATACTGCTTCATCTGGCCATGACTTCGGGTTTTGGGCCCTTTCGCTCTGTTGCATACCTCGCAGTTGGCAATCCACTCGGTGACCGACTGACGGCAACCAACCCAATAGAATCTCTGCTTAATTTTCTCGAGTGTCTTCGTGATTCCAAGATGACATCCACTTGGACCATTGTGCAGCTCGCTGAGCACGTCAGGCATCCTCTTCCTGGGAACAACTATCAGTTTCTTCTTGCACTGACCATCCTCACTCTCCCATACTCGATGCAAGCAACCGGATATCAATTCTAAACTGTTCCACTGTGCCCAATATGACTTCGCAATGGGACTCTCTGCTGACATCTTCTCTCTGCTTGGTCTTACGTTTCGTTCGAGCCCTTGCATAACAGTATCGTTCCCACGTTTCCCCACAGTAGTGCGCTCTGGCTTGAAACTACCCTCGCATTCTTTCTGGGAAATTCGTTGCTTCGGTTTTGTGCGTCCATTAGGTTTTGTCAATTCCAGTGTTTCTATCGCAGGTACTTTTGATTTTGATTTATTTGGCCCATTCGATCTATCAACCTTTGCCTTTGACTTTCGTGGTCTTTGCCGAGTCTTTTCCACCAGTACCCGATTACTGCTGAACCCTTTTTCCAAACTAAAGTTAAGTGGTATGTCCTGGTTCTTATAGCGCATAATTTTTCTCCGCATATCGATCCTGATGTCATGGTCAACCAAGAAGTCCACTCCTAATATGACTTCATCAACGATCTCCGCCACAACGAATTTGGGTAGAACCATGACTTTTCCAATTAATACCTCACATATCACTTCGCCTTGGACTTGATTATACTCGCCTGTGACCGTACGCAACCTTGCTCCAGGTAATGACTTTACTCTCCTGTAGACCAAATCAGATCGAATCAAGGAATGAGATGCCCCCGTATCTACAGTCAGTACACGCTCTTTCCAACCACATTCCCTCTGATGGTAAGACTGCTTGATTTCCTTCCAATCTGCGACACAGATATCACAGGACATTCAATAGCCGGGGCAAGTTTTCGTTCTTTACATCCGACACGCTCTTGCTCATTTCCGCCAGCTTTGCGTTTACGGCCACCCAGAATGTTGGAACTATTAGGACCAAGATCGCAATGACGTGCAATGTGACCTGGGTTGCCGCACTTGAAACATTTAATAACTCCAGCATTTTTCTGTTGTGATCCCTTCAGTGCTTCCAAAATTGTGTCTACCCAATCTGGTCTTTCCACTTCCACACGATGAGCTTTGTATGCTGGTTTGCTTAATAGCGACTCTGTTTCTTGAGTCAGTGCATAGGATACCATTTCTGCGAATGTGGGTCTTGGGTTTGCATATGTCGCTCGCTTCGTTTCTACGTCCCGTATGCCATTTATAAAACTCTGGTTTTTACCCTCTCGGTGTACTCCACTGGTGCGTCCGCATTTTCCAAATGTGCCAAGCTTTCAACATCCGAGGCAAACTCCTGCAAAGTCTCATTCGCTCTTTGGTGGCGGTTTTGCAACTCAATTTGGAATATCTGTTTTCTATGCTCGCTTCCATAACGTCTCTCGACAGCGGCCATCAGTGCTTCATAGCTGTTCCGTTCGTACTCTGGAATAGTCTGTAAGATTTCGGAAGCTGGTCCTTTCAATGTTACGAAGAGTGCAGCAACTTTATCTTCAGCATTCCAGTTGTTCACTGTTGCGGTCTTCTCAAACTGTAGCTTAAAGACCTGGAAAGGAACAGACCCGTCAAAGGATGGTGTTTTTACCTTTGGATTACTCGCTGAAACAGCTGGGCGATTTAATTGTAACTGCTCCATACGACCCTTCAAATCATCTACTTCTGCCTGAAATTGAGCGATTTTTGCATCCTGCGCTTCCAGCTTTGATGTTATCCTTGCTTCCTGTGCCTCTAACTGTGAAGACATTTGTGCCACCTGCAATGATAAGCGCTCCTCTTGTTCTTCCATCTTGGATGTTATGCGTGTCTCCTGCGATTCCAGTTGGGATGTGATATTGGATGTAATCTGTGTCGACATTTCTGACATACGCGTTTCTTGTGCTTCAATCTTCGATGTTATGCGTGTCTCCTGCGATTCCAATTGTGATGACATGTTGGTAGATATTTGTGATGACATTTGTGCCGATATTGCAACCAATATCATGTTCAGGTCTTGTTCGCCATTGTCTGCGGTGTTTCTTCCATTTTTGTTATTTCCTCGCCATCAAGATGAAAGTCATACTCTTCCACATCAATTCCTTCTGCTTCCATTGCCTCTCGTAGCCGTGCCTGAAGTTCAAGTTTAAAGCCGCTTGTATTCAATCCACGGCTCTCCAACTCCTTCTTTAGTTGCTGGATCTTCAATTCACTGAACTTTGCCATGTCCTTGTTGTCCTCTGGAATTTATTCAACAATCCCACTTCTGACACCAATTGTAACGAATTTGCTGCAAATCCTCTTATTTGCCCTTTTGCTAGGTTCGTATCGCTAAACTGTTGAATAAATAACTCCAATATTGAATAATGGAAAAATGGCCTTTATTAAAATACTTCACAATAACACTCAAACTATGCAACGAATAGCTTAATAACCAAACTTATAGCTTAAATGAAACTGACTTTCAAAATAATACTGCTATTGCTCGCTAGATATCGTCTTAGTCGTAACTGCTTGACAACTTAAATCAAACTGAATTCCAGCGCCTCTACAATTGTCGCCTTTTATACTCTTTGATTTCAACCTTCGCATCTTCTAGGCGATTCCAGAATCTACTAGTCCAGCAGCTCTCAAACTTCTCAGCCGTAACTACAATTCCACAATTTTATACATCTTCTAGGCGCTTCCAGAATCTACTAGTCCAGCAGCTCTCAAACTTCTCAGCTGTAACTACAATTGCACAATTTTATAGTTTTTCTCATTGCATACTTATAGGAGTATCTCAGATATATGCATGGGTTTGTGCATTGACTCTCCGCTGCTCGTATACGTACATGGTACATATGTGTAGACGCAATTACTGTTTCGTTTATGTAGATACATAATGATTGATCTATGGATGTGAATTCACGTCACTGCTTAGCATCGGCTTAGAGATGGCAGCACTCCTTAATTTTTGCTAATATTCGTAACAATATATTCTGTTTGATATTGAAATATACAACTCTTTGTTTAAGGGAATAATATTTATATCCCCCTCTACAGATGACAACTCTTTAGTAAATAAATGATAATTATATTTAGATAAATTATGAAAAAATATTGGAATAAAATTTGCTATCTGATATTCTTAACTACATTTATTATGCGCTGGGCCTCTATATTCACCAGTTAAATGGCAATGGTCTGCTACCATATCATTTAATAAAAGTTCCATTCCACAAATATGGCAAAATATATCCTCGTTTTGACGCCTAAGTTGGTTGGCAGTTAATGGATGCATTCTAACTATTTTACTCAAATATAGGTGGTATATATCTAAAACATCATCGAAAATACTTTTAAAAACTATTTTGGTGCATCAACACCGCTATATATTTTAAAACAATTCAGTTGGTTATTATAAATAGCAATAGGTGTAAGGAATATGTTCTTGTACACATTGAGTCCTACAAGAATTTTGAATATCTATTGGTTTTAGAATACATTCGAAATCTGCATATATAGTAAATGATACATCTAATTGTTTTTTAAAATTACTAAAGTTTAATACTTTATCATTTTCGGAAGGCATCTCTGTTACTATTTTATTGCAATGATCCTTGTCGTATGCTAAAGCTTTATTTGTATGGAAGTGGATTAAACATGTGTTGCAAAAATATAATTTATGCTCATGGCTTGTAACTGGATGCCCCATTAATCTACTTAAATTTTTTATCCAAACATAATGGCTTTCATTGAAATCATCACTGTATAAAGAAATAAGATTAATATGATGTGATTCTTCTTATTTTGTTAAATAATAGGGTCCTACTACCAAATTGTGTTCTATATCAAACACAATTACACTAATATCTGGATTATTTGATTCAAATATTTCAATATCTTTTATTTGTAATGGGAAACTTAAATTGACTACTTTATTATTAATTAAAGTTATAATGGAATCTTGGATATTTCTAATGTGATATGAAGAACACCTTTCTCTATTTTTTGAGGGTTGGTAAAGAGATGAAATTATGGTCCACTTAAAGCAATATATATGATTGTTAACAATATTAATACACGCTCTTTTATGTGCTATTACTTTAGGTAGTGGTATATATAATGAGCCTCTAATTGGTTTGTATTTATTTATGTTTACTTCTAGATGAATAATTTCACTTAGACTCCAACCACTATCTCGCTCTTGAAATGTTTTCATTTTTTCAATCAATTTACTAAGCTTTCCCTTAATTATTTCACCAGCATTATTGTTCTCCATAAATGCTTCAGTCATTAATGTTTGGTGTGACATTATAGCGAATTCTTCAATATTTTCTTTTATTTGAATATTTTTACAAAATAACTCAAAGTTAAAAGATGCCCAATTTATATACATTGAGCCAAGTAACCCTTATCTAAATGTATGTATATGGATGGGTGTGTCTGTGACGGTATGTATTTTGCGGTTTGTTGATATGTATATATTAGGGCGGGTCGATTTAAAAATCGCTCATTGCTCTGTGAAAATCGTATTCTAGGGATCAAAGTAAGAAACTTTGCCGAAGGAACCATACTTCTAGAACGAATTCTGATGTCCCCCCCTTTGGGTCGAACTTTTGGGTAGGGGCAATTTCAATTCTACCTGCTGTGTCTTGTGGTGGCTTAAAAAAAACAACACAAGCAATTTTACGATCTGCAATTTGTCACAGTGATACTTTCATTTTTTAAAACGGTTGAATAAAAAACCTACACAACTATGTTTACGACATGCAAATGCATCACAGTGATGCCTTGGTTTTAAAAGCGGATTGTAAAAACCCTAATTTCAAATAATTTTTTTTAATTTATTTTCTATTACTAAGTTAAATTCATTTTTTCATTTACATATGTTCTGACTAAATAAATTTCTAAGGAGAAAAATAAACTCCAAAAAGAAAAAACATAGGCATTTCAAAGTGAGATTTTTCAAAATTTGCCCCTACGACCCAAAGGGGGGGACATCAGAATTCGTTTTAGAGGTATGGTTCGTTCGGCAAAGTTTCTTATTTTGATCCCTAGAATATGATTTTCACAGAGCAATGGGCGTTTTTTTTGCCTCCCCACAAATCGACCCGGCCTAGTATATATATATATATATATATATGCCGCCATGTTTACGGCTAAGCTCTGCTAAAGGTAAAAAGCTCTAAGCTTTTTCTTATACACCACTAAGCTTTTTCCGGCAAAGCTCTGCTAAAGGTAAAAAGCTCTAAGCTTTTTCTTATAAACCACTAACCTTTTTCTTATGCGCCACCTAGCGGAAGATCTGCCAGAGGTGAGATCAGCCAGAACACAACCCGAAAAAACGTATGCGACACCTAGCGGAATTGTTGAATGATCTTGAGAGGTGGTAAAAATTTCAGGTCAAGATAAATATAGGCCTGGTTTCATTCCTTCGGTCAGACTCATCCGAGACTGCTCCGAAAATAATGAACTGTTCCCATTCCTAAGGCCAGACTGGTGACAGACTGTCCCAAAAGTATATAGTTTTTAGGGTGAGACATGCACCGAGCTTCCCATACAAAATGTGGTCCAGAACCGCCATATACATACTACTTGTAACCTCAACCATTTTGATTCTGGAAATACTGCTCCAGGAAGTAGCTTCTTTTTTGACCCTATCTCTGGCACAGAGATCCTGAGGTTAGTAACTCTTTGAAAAACAATAATTCATCTGGAAATAACGATATTTCGAATCACATGTTAAAACAGGTTGCTATCTATGTTGTTAACATTTTAAAGTGTTTATTTAATTGTAGTATAGTCTCAGGAGTATTCCCAGAGGATCTGACATGTGCTGTTGTTATACCACTATATAAGAATGGAAATAGGAAAGACAAGAACAACTGCAGACCTATTTCTCTTTTGACATCAATTTCGAAAGTTTTTGAGAAAGCTGTGAAGTGTAGGGTCATGGCTTATTTGGAAAAAATTAAATATTTCAGTCCTATGCAATTCGGTTTGCGGTCAGGAGCTTCTACTGAAGATGCTCTTCTTGACCTATGTTGCTTTATGTATACGTCCATGGGCGAAAGAAAGTATTGTGTTAGTCTTTTTGTTGATATAACAAAAGCTTTTTTCACATGTTTGACCATAATATTCTTCTAAGTAAACTACATCAGCATCCGTGGAAATGTTCTTGATTGGTTTAAATCATATTTAAATAAAAGAATGCAAAGGGTCAGAATAGATAATTCTTTAAGAACAGCTAGATCGATGGATTTGGGCGTCCCTCAAGGTTCAGTCCTTGGTCCAGTTTTATTTTTAATTTATATAAATTCTATATTTTCAATACCTTTCCTGGGAAACGTCACTGCTTTTGAAGATGACTTGACTATCGCATATGCGACAAACAATGCATTCAATCTTTTTGCGGATATAAATCATGATGTGCAGCTGCTAAGGCAATGGTTCGCTTCTCATAAGCTGATTGTTAGCAATAAGACCAGGCTGATGTATTTTATTTAGCCTCTCAGCAAGGAAGTGCCAAGCAGTGATGTGACTTTTCATTCTGCAAGTTGTATGCGGTATGAACTTTATACTCATACTTGTATTGATCAGGGGTCTCGAGGTGGTTATGCACCTGAATTTGACTGCGACGGAAAATGCTTTAAGATCGAAGTAGTATCTAATTTTAAGTACCTCGTTGTTATAATAGATCAAAATTTGAGTTGGTCGTCCCATATCTCTACTATGAAACAATATCTATTATCCACTCTGCGCTCATTTTATCGTCTTAAAAAATTATGTTCACGCAGTGTGTTGAAAATGGGGTATTTTGGACTAGTACAATCTAAATTTCAATATGGTATAAGTTGCTGGGGAAGTGCGTATAATAGTAAAACTCGTCCGCTCTTAATTCTGCAGAAGTGTCTCATAAGAAGAATATGTAACGCGAACCGCCTATCGCACACTATGCATCTTTTTAAACGGTTAAATATTATGCCTGTGAGGCACTTGTATTTCTATAAAGTTTTAAAAATATTTTTTATGAGGTGTGGTTATCTACGTAGTCCTATATACCCCCCACAAAGGCTAAGAAGCAGCTCACATTCAAATGTTGTAGTTCCTGCTTCTCGTACCACCCTGTTTCGAAACTTCTACACAATAGTTACGTAAAGTGTTTCCCTTTTAAAAATTAAAAAATTTTTATAATTAATTAATATAATTACTAGTATTTTCATTATATTTTTTGTCTTTCACTACCTCTGTATAATTCTTCCGTAGTAAGCACACTTGTAAATTGGAATTTATTTAATTCTTCAACTCCTGAAACTATTTTTACTTCATTACATAGATTTTGTATTGCACCCCACAATGTTCAACATAGAAATATAGTTATTTAAGGAAATGGTGTTACCTCTGTCCTGTTATTTGGACACTAAACACCATTAACTGTTATCTTTTGCAAATTTTATATACATAAGTATACTTCTGTTTTATGAATTGTTTAAATTTAAGATTGCAAAATAAATGAATAAAAATTAATGAAAGAAATGAATGAATGAACTTGCCCTCCAAGGACTCCCTTAATGCGGAGTCCATTAACCTCTCAAGTGTTTTCGGATGAAAGGATGTCAGACATATCGGTCTGAAGTCTCTGGCGTGGCCAGTCCTTCCAGCTTTTGGTTTAAAGGTGACGCTTGAATCATTCCAACCCCGTGGAATATAGTTACGAGCACAAACTCATTTGAAGATGTTATACAACCCCAAAGAACTCAGCTCGATTGTTTGCTGGAATTGTACCAGGGCCAACCCATCCGGCCCTGGTGCTTTGAAGGGCTTGAACGACATTATAGCCCATTTAATTTTACCCATAGTAATGAACTTCACCTCATACGGCTCATCAGTGTGAGTCTCCCTCCAGTTCATTACTTCATCACTAGCGCCCGGAAAATGCGTACTCAGGAGCAGGCAAAGATGCTCTCTTCCGAATCCGTCCAAGTCCTATCGGATCCTTGCAGGCATCCCGGGACACATTTTGGAGAACCAGAGAGAACCTTCCGCCAGGATGCCCTCTTCGACGACCTTAGTAGTTTCTTATAAACCTCTGGATCATCTCGTATGCATCCCATTTTTCAGCCTCCCTAGAGGCTTTAGCAAGATTGAATGCTTTCCGACATGTCTTGCGTAGATTATCTATGTCCCTGTTCCGCCATGGTGGTTTAGTCTTACCCCTAGATTTCTTCCTATGACAGGCCTTATCAAGAGCCTCCCCGCATGCCTTCGTGAACGAGTGAACCATATTATCCAGCTCCGCAGAGTTCTGGGGTATATGAACACTAAATCCTGAGAGCCTCTTTTGAAGCTCCTCACTGTAGATAAGCCAGTTGGCGTTTTTAAGGTTCCTATGCCAGACGGTTTTGAGCGCCACCCCGCCGAGGTCGAAGCGGACAAATTTATGATCCGAAAAAATTGTGGACAGTGGGTGGAAATATAGCAAACTGGTCTAACTTACTTAAAGTTCTCATTAAAATTTTGAATTTGAACTAAAACTTAAAAAAAATGTTATTGCATTTTCTTAATTTCTACAAACTTTTCAAATGTAATTATAAGTTTTGGTATGGAGCTCCTTAAACAAAAATATAAGAAATATGTAAAATCAAATGAAATTGACTTAGAATTATGGTGAAATTACTTGAAATTGAATTGAAAATTTGCTTTTTCCACAACACCCGGGAGATACGCCGTTGGCGCGCTACCGAAGTTAGTTTTGGGTGCTCGGTTTCCCATAGATCTATATCACCCATATAAACTGCATATACATATATCGCCCATTTACTCCGATAGTGTCCTAATTCAAAAAAAACGAATTTTTATTTAAAAACGAAGAAATTTGCTAAAGGAATTAAGCCTATTTCACACCACCCGTTAGGTATGCAATTGGCGCTTTACCGAGGTTAATTTTATATAAATACATATGTAATATGTAAGTGTGACCCAAAACGAAAAACGAGGATACCTTCATAAAAAATAAAATTAAAATAAAAAAAAATTATGTAATGGAAAAGAAGGTAGAGTTCACTAAACAAATGTAAAATAAAAGAAAAAAATAAAGAACTTAAAGTGCAAAGAAATTAGGTGAAGTGAATAATTAGTTCCATATCAAAACGCAATAAGTGCACTTAGATTTTTTCCGCGTTTTAGTGTTATCATTGTGGGAATATGAAGATTTTAATGTTCGGATATTTAAAGTGAGAATTTCACTGTTGGGATATCTAATTTGAAGATAATAATATTGAGATGTTTTCTTATATTTTATTTTATTTTTAAAACAAACTGGTCTAACCTACTTAAAGTTTCGATTAAAAATTTGGTATTGGCCTAAGACGCTGTACTTTTTGATTGCATATTCTTAAATTTTCTTCTTTTCAAATGTAATAATTACGTTTTGGTATGGAACTCCTTAAACAAAAATATAAAAAATATGTAAAATCAAATAAAATTGACATTGAATTATGGCGAAATGCTTTGAAATTGAATTGAAAATTGCTTTTTCCACATCACCCGGGAGGTACGCAGTATTTACGTGTAAGTGAAATTTGCCACAAAAAATGGGCCGGTCAAAAATTATTTCTATTTAAGGTTTTTTATAAGCTACAAATTATTTTGGAACAATTTTTTTAGGATTTTGGAACAGGTAAGTGGCAACAATGGGGAAACCATATTTGTATGTAGGTGAAGCATTTGACCAACACGACTACGCAGCTTTCTGAATTTCGAATTCAGCGGGGTTACATACAATAGGTTACAGTAGGTTTGTGTCTTTGAATTTCAAATTAGAGCACTTATATAATTCGTCCTGCAGATGGTACGCTTTTGTTCACGAAAGTAAATTTAGATACTTGGAAAATTGTTCGAATTTACAAAAAAATTGTTCTATTAATTATAAACAAATAGAGTAATATTTGTATCCAATTATGTAGGCTAATCCGATCTAATATGATTCTTTAGTGCGAATAAAACATTTAAATTCCACTGTTTTAACCCAACGTTTCGCTAATGGTTATTAGCTTCTTCAACAACAAAAATAAATATTTTTGTTAAAATTAAGTTTAATAAATTTCCTTGAATTTGATTTTTTAAATTATTAGAACATTATCAACAAACACATACATATGTATACTCACAAAATTGTTTTTTTCCGGAATCGTTACATTTCTTTACAAACATAAATATCACAATTAAATATTAAAATATTTAGTGTTAAACTAATTTTACATTATGTACCATCTTGTGTGGCAGCATTGTCAATACTAAAACTAATTACTATGTGAACATTCATAAACATAAAACATATGAAGCTGCAATGTCGTCTTCGTCTTTCTTTTTATTCATTTTCATTTCTCTTTTCTGTAGTATTCTTAAGCCTTCCAGTGTGTACCTAGTTTTTTCTCTTCTTTCCTTGTCTAGAATTCGTATATTTGCAAAGTTAGCTGTGTGATAAGGCGAATTCATTACAGATGGTGTTATCCCATCAGCTGATTGCTTCTTCTTGATAATTTTCCATACAAAGCCTTGTACAACAAAGTGTCAGTTAATCGAAATCTATGAAAATTTTCTTTTGACTTGACTTTCTTCTGCACGGCAAATTGGTTGAATTCGCATTGCCACCACCTGGTATAGATTCGCCTTGGCTGTGTGAACACTAACATGCCAACCTAATGAAACCGCATCGCGTTTTTTTAGCGCACGCAAACAATCGGCGTTTTTTGCCCTAACCCAAATAAGCATGCGTTGCGACAATGTAAAGCATGTGTGCAAACGTCAAATCTAAATGTCACGCAGAACAAAAATTGGAAATCGAGTTAGGTTTTCACGCAGCAAATTCAATTTGGGTTGCTCTCATACAAGTTGTATGTGCATGAGACATTTTTGACAGAAAATGACTTGCGTGCGTTTATATTAGGTTGGCATGTAATTGCTATGTGTTGTGCGAGGGCAGTGTTAAGGGCCCATTACTGATACTTAGCATAGACTTGGCTTGACTTGAGAACTGTCACTTACAGTTCTGTTAAATGAACATTGCATGTTACTGATTACTCAAAACTTAGCAACACTTGACTTAGAAGTCTGTTGAATTTTGATTTTCTATGTAAGGCCCCTATTATGAGACAAATTCGATCTTCGACTGTGGTCGAAAGAGCTGATCGAACGAATTTTCATTCGGTATTACGACGCGCGTTCGATGAAGGCAAGCATTACTGTGAATTTCGATAAATTCAAAAGTTCACAATAGCACATTTCCAATACTCTGTCAAATAAAATAGAATAAATAAACAAAAGCAGAACTAGTTATTAAATGCAAATATTAAAAATAAAAGTATGACTACAACGGAATTGTGGTTTGATGATTCGTCAGATGAAGAGGAAAGCTTACTGGAGCTAGCCAGAAGTAGGAGACGGGTAAGATGGTTCAAATCGTTTGGAAGTTAATTCCACCACGTAAGTGTGGCTTTCTAAATAAGTTGTTAAATTGTTGAAATTATAAGTTTTGTTTATAGATTTATTCAAAATTTCAGATTGTCCAAAGAAGCGTTCATGGACTTGTTGTCCAGTACAGATGAACTGCTGCAGGAATGCACAAGAGCCGAGTCTATTCGTAATATTTTTTTAATTTTGGCAACAGTTCTCCGATTTTGCGCTCAAGGATCCTACCAACCGAGCGTTGGAAACGAAAATGCACTCGGACTTGCCCAGCCGACTGTGTCTGTGGTGCTATCAAAGGTGTTGAATGTCTTGGAAAATTTTATTTGTGAAAGATGAATAAAATTGAATTACGAGGAGGCTGAGCTGCGTCAAGCAAAGTTGCATTTCTATAATGTGAAAGTTCCTTTGCTATATGGGGATTTTGTTCCATAATTGAAACCAGTCTTTCAAGCTGTTGTTTTGTACTCACGACCTTGGACATATATAAAATTAAACCAAATAGTTTAAAATTACTAGTAGGTAGTAAAAAAGTAGAACATAAATACAAAAAACTTACATTTTAAACAATTCTTTTTCTATTCGATACAGCATCGACAACAAATTTCTATTCGCTTGAAAATTAGATACACAACGAAAATTTCGACAGAGATGAGTTGTCATAATACCAATTTCAAATTCGTTTTTCGATGTTCGATAGCCAGTGAAGATCGAAGATCGAATAATGCTCATAATAGGGGCCTAAGTTCTAAGTGACATTACATTTTGAGATGCCATTTGTTTGTTTCCATTTCATTTTGACATTTTGTCATACAAATTGACATTTATTGATTATGATGCCAGATTGTATGCGCTAGCTAGAGTATAATCGTGGCTAAGTTGCTTTTTGATGTCCGCTTGATGTTCTCCTAGCCGAGTACCTAGCGCTCTTTTTGTCGTTCCTATATATACCTGGTTACATGTTTCATTTTCTTTTCCTGTACATTTAATTTCGTAGACGACATTGCTTTGTTGTTGTTGCTCAATTGGACTTTTAGTGTTGGTGTAAACGCAGGACAAAGTGTGGTTGGATTTGTAGGCAAATGAGTTGTTGTTTACTTTCGTTAGTTGGTGATCGAGATTTTCGCTTAGTTTAGGTATGTATGTTACAATATTACATGTTTTTCTGTATTTTTAGCTTCGCTGGTTTTGTTGTTGTATAGGTGGTTGTCGTTTGACTATCGCAAAAAGGTTGTCTACATTTTTACTTATAAATTTTAGGTCAATGATGAATTTTGTTTTGAGCTCCGATAATTATAAAGTATTATTTAAAAAATCGTCCATAACGCAGTCAACTATTGTTGGGGAGAGGGGGTTGCCCATCGGCATGCCGAAAGTTTCTGTGTAAATCTTGTTGTTGTACCCGAAGTAGCTGTTTTCTTTTATGCAAAAGTTCGGAATATGCAGAAATTTGTTTTTCGGAATATTCGTCGTCACTTTTATTTTGTCCCATTTCTTCATAAACAACGTATGTTTGTAAACAACGACGCGACATCAAACGATATTAAGACATCTTCATCACATAGACAAATATTTTCTAATTTTTCTTTTAAGTCATACGCGTTTTTATACTCAGCTGAGCAGAGCTCACAGAGTATATTAACTTTGTTCGCATAACGATAATCCGTAACGGCATAAACTAATCGAGATAGATATAGAGTTCTATATATCAAAATCATCTGGGTGAAAGAAGAAATTCATTTAGCCATGTCCGTCCGTCCGTCCGTCCGACTGTCCGTTCGTCTGTAAACACGATAACTTGAGTAAATTTTGAGGTATCTTGATGAAATTTAGTATGTAGGTAGCTGGGCGTTCATCTCAGATCTTTTTAAAATGAACGAAATCGGACTACAACCAAGCCCACTTTTTCGATATCGAAAATTTCGAAAAACCGAAAAAGTGCGATAATTCATTACCAAAGACGCATAAAGCGATTAAACTTGGTAGGTGCGTTGACCTTATGACGCAAAATAGAAAATTAGAAAAATGTTGGACAATGGGCGTGGCACCGCCCACTTTTAAAAGAAGGTAATTTAAAAGTTTTGCAACCTGAAATTTGGCAGTCATTGAAGATATCATGATGAAACTTGGTAGGCGCGTTACTCCTATTACCATATGTGTGCTAAATAACAATTAGCTAAATCGGATGACGAACACGCGCACTTTAAAAAAAAAATTTTTTAAAGTCAAATTTTAACAAAAAATTTAATATCTTTGCAGTATAAAAGTAAATTATGTCAACATTCGACTCCAGTAATGAAATGGTGCAACAAAATACAAAGATAAAAGAAAATTTCAAAATGGGCGTAACTCCGCCCTTTTTCATTTAATTCGTCTAGAATACTTTTAATGCCATAAGTCGAACAAAAATTTACCAATCCTTGTGAAATTTGGTAGGGACATAGATTATATGACGATAACCCTTTTTTTTTGTGAAAATGGGTTGAAGCCACTCCCAGTTTTTATACACAGTCGACCGTCTGTCCTTCCGCTCGGCCGTTAACACGATATCTTGCGCAAAAAACGGTATATCTTAACTAAACTTAGTTCACGTACTTATTTGAAGTCACTTTATCTTGGTATAAAATATGGCCGAAATCCGACTATGACCACGCCCGCTTTTCCGATATCGAAAATTAAGAAAAATGAAAAAAATGCCATAATTCTGTACCAAATATGAAAAAAGAGATGAAACATGGTAATTGGATTGGTTTATTGACGCAAAATATAACTTTAGAAAAAACTTTGTAAAATGGGTGTGACACCTACCATATTAAGTAGAAGAAACTGAAAAAGTTCTGCAGGGCGAAATCTAAAGCCCTTGGAATCTTGGCAGGAATACTGTTCGTGGTATACATATATAAATAAATTAGCGGTACCCGACAGAAGATGTTCCCGGTCACCCTGGTTCACATTTTGGTCGATATCTCGAAAACGCCCTCACATATACAACTAAGGGCTACTCCCTTTTAATTTGAAACCATATCGTACAAACACATTCTATAGTCACCCCTGGTCCACCCTTATTGCGATATCTCGAAAAGGCGTCCACCTATAGAACTAAGGCCCACTACGTTTTAAATAATCATTAACACCTTTCATTTGATACACATGTCATACAAACACATTCCAGGGTTACCCTAGGTTCATTTTGCTAAATGGTGATTTTCCCTTATTTTGTCTCCAAAGCTCTCAGCTGAGTATGTAATGTTCGGTTACACCCGAACTTAGCCTTCCTTACTTGTTTATGTTGTATTCTGCCGAAATTGTTGTTTTTAGAATTCCACCTATATACTTGAACAAATTTTAACATGGTGCTTTCACAGACGAGACAATTGGACGTAAAGGTATTTGTGGTTTGTGTATTTTTGGCAAACCATACATTCTTGGAGATGTTGCTGCAGTGCCGCTAAGCTGATATTTTTCTCTTTTATTTATGAGTTTGTTTTTGTAAAGGTCGTCCACTATTATATTGTTTTTCCTCTGTTGTGTATTTGTTGTAAATGGCTATGGTTTTGTTTTCTTTGTCTGTATCTGTTATCAAATGCCTTCGTTTTTTTAAGAGTTGCTAATATAAATTTCTCAGCTGCATTGTTTTTTATACTACGCTTGAAAAGGAGTATTCTGTTGCTCAGAATACTTCGGGCTGTTTCTTTCCTCTTTTTGAGGAATTGTATAATTTGCTTTATTTCTGCAATTACATGAATTGGTGAGAAATTTTGCTTGGTTGTAGGCAGTGTTAACTTTTTCCCTAGTGAAGGAAGTCATTTTACTTCTTCGGGGAACTCGATGCTGGTTTTATTCACGGACCAGTCATTGTTCGTGTTATGCCTAACTTTTGCATTTTTCCGAATTTAAGTTTATCTAATTTAGTTTTTAGTACTGTTTGTGACTTTTTTGTTATTTTCAGGCTATGAGCATTTTGATTTTTAACGAAAGAAACAAACTCTGTCTCATTTAAACTACCTTTGAGTGTTTGTTAGGTGTGGCGTAAATAGTCTTTGATGGATTTTAAATTCATGTTGGATTGTGTAATTTCAATGTTCAGTATTTTTATAAGGAAGTTTCGTTTTACCTATTCCAATGAGTGTTTAACTCTTTCCGATGTAGTGGTAATCTTCACATTTTAAATTGAATTTTGCATGTAGTTTGGAGGTAGCTCGTATTTCTTGCATTCTGATAAGAACTTAAGCTGTTCTGTCTGTTTGGCCAACTTGGTTTTTTTATTATTCTACTGTTTAAGCGTCATGTAAATATATTCTCTGTGTTTAAGTTTCATGTGTTTGTAATAGTCCTTCATTTTTGTTGTTGTATGTTGCTGTGTCAGCAAATAAATGTTAAAAATAATCGGCACGCCTTCCGAGATATATAGGGGACACCGTTGTAGCTTCGTCGTTGGAGTACATTCGTCAACGACGTTTTTGGCATGAAAGAGAAATCTGTCATCATCAAATATTGACACAAACTCACCCACCACCAATAATAACGACCATTTCAAAGTTGCACATCTCTAGTTGTATAACTGATAAAAATAAACGTACTTTTCTGTTTTTGCGAGTGCCGTTATAATATTTCAAGTCTTTTGTGCAAGTCATTTTCAATATTTATATGTGTCATTAAAAAAATTATTTTTTGCAAGTGAAAGGGGCAGCGATTTATTTTAGCATCCCCCGAGTTCGGGGTTAAACTTGGTATCAAATTAAAGAGGGAGTTCTCCCGATCACAAATATAAATATTTTAAAGTGCGCAAACTTATAATTTAAAAGTTATTTGTTGTTAAAGTTTGCAAATTTCTATACAAATTTTATATGTGTATACGTATATATATTTTATGACATTACAAATCTGTGCTGCCACATCTAAAAAACACCAAGTAAAATAAGTGCGGTCTTGCCATATCCATTTCCACAAATTAACAGTAGTAGTAGTAATAGGGTTCTGGGGTCCTACCCCCTATTATTATTTTATGGTGCAGTTGGTTCGTCTTCATTGCAAAAATGCGTCTAATTTTACACGCTTTAGAGGAAAAGTGTTCTACTCAGAAATACTGTGGTTCGCGAAGCCGGTGTTGGACCGGCTAAGGGTTATTTTTTATAAGCGCGGCCGAAGGCCGCCTACGCTTCAAGGTGTTCTACTCAGAAATACTGTGGTTCGTGAAGCCGGTGTTGGACCGGCTAAAGGTTATTTTTTTAAGCGCGGCCGAAGGCCGCCTACACGGAAAGGTGTTCTACTCAGAAATACGGTGGTTCGCGAGGCCGGTGTTGGACCGGCTAAGGGTTATTTCTATAAGCGCAGCCGAAGGCCGCCTACGCGAAAAGGTGTCTTACTTAGAATTTTTTTTGTCGGTACCACTGATTGCTTTTGCATAGTAGCGTAATTTTCTTCCATTTAGTTTATTTCTTTTGCCTTTGTGATTCATACTTTTGTGCTTTATGTGAGACATAATTCTAATTTTTTATTTTATAATTTCTTTTCAACTTTTCAAAATGAGTAGTAAAAATATATATTTTCCTTTTTCTTTATTAACTGAAAGGTGGTAAGATAATATTTATATTAGTTTTTTTTTGTTTTTTTTTTTGTTGATGTGGCAGCACAGCTTTGAAATATCATCAATAAAATATATATATGTAAATGTGCATGTTGCTACAAAAGCGCGATTGATTTAATAAAAACATTTATAATAAGTAAAAATAGTGCAAAAATGAAATGTCAAATATACAAAAATGCATCTTAAGTTTATCGTTGCCAATTTATATAGATAGGTATGTGGATTAAGGTTTTGAAAGATGCGTAAATTGTAAGTTAAAGTGCTATAGAAATTTGCTAAATTTGCAAATTTTATCAACAAATAACTTTTAAATTATAAGTTTGCGCACTTTAACCCTTTACTGACCAACGTTACATATATGTAACAGCAGCATAAGTATGAATAATCGCACGCCAATATCACTTTGAACGACTGTAATTGGGTTTGTTCGTGTGGAAATACGAAAGTGTATGTTTAAGCTGTACGATGAAGCGTGGTGCGATCAGTTTACTGAGAACCACCGAAGTGAGTAGAAGTTTTTAGGTTTGTGTAATATCCCTGTGTGCCTTTTTTTGCAGTTATGAGAAAGCGCAAAATGTAAGTAATTGTTTTCAAATGTTTTTTTTTTAATTCTAAGAACAATTTTTGTACATACTTATTCAGTACAGTGACAGAGAAATATAAAAAATCAAAACAAAACAAAGTTTACTTTCTTTGAGATAAGACCCT
Organism: Eurosta solidaginis; assembly: GCF_040869045.1. NCBI lineage: Eukaryota > Metazoa > Arthropoda > Insecta > Diptera > Tephritidae > Eurosta > Eurosta solidaginis. The sequence goes on along the minus strand of NC_090321.1, from coordinate 105,770,381 downwards.
GAAAAGGCAACGATACATATATATTGATTTATAAAATAGTTTGCTAGTCTGTCTCTTAAGCGAAATACCTCCGCACTTGCATTGCGTCGATATGAGCTTATGGATGGCAATGGACGTCCAACATCCTCCAAGTCATTGCGCTACTCTCAATTTACTGCCCCTTGCACTGTGTCACCCCTATCCTCGTAGCTTTCAGGGCAATACCAACGTTTCTGATCGTTTAGCATAATAAAATTGTGCAGAACTAAATATGCTAAAGCTATTTTCTCACAATTTTCTGAACAAAAGTCTATCGTTTTTCGAAGAACACGCCAACGGGCAGTTAAAATGCCGAAACTGTTTTCGATGACTCGACGGGCTCTTGACAGCCGATAAATGAAAACTGATTTAATTTAAGCAAAAATGAACCAGGGTATGGCCGCATTAAATTTTCTTTCAGCGGGAATGCTGCATCGCCAACAAAGAAAAATGGGAAATCTGCGTCAGACCCTCTCTATAACGGAGCGCTACGTGGAAGTGGCAAACTGTTGCTGATAAGGTCCTTTCCAAAAGGAGTTTGTGGGAAAACACCTATAAATATAAGAGGAATAAATAAACTTGTATTATCTTCAAATATTATTCAGTTAGTTACCTCCATCAGATTGGCCCCCATAGCCAATGCTGACAGATGCAAAAGTGTACTTTGCATCGCAGGTCGCCATTAAAACTATGCTATACAACTTTTTGTAGTTGAAGAACAGAGAGCCAGAGTTTCTAGAGCAGGTGATGGCAATATGCTTGCCATCAATCGCCCCAACGCAATTTGGCATATTCCACAATTTTAGAAAGTCTTCCGCGATCTCGGTGTATTGCGTCATACTAGTAGGCTCACACACAATACTTCGCACGTATCTAAAACAATATTGCGGGCCGTCGTTTTCCCCAATTTATGCATAGAAGCGATTATTTCTGGAGGCGTTCCATGAGCTAGATAACTGAGCATAATGAAATTAAAGTTAATAGTAATTATAGATATGTGCAACAGCTTAACTCACATTAATGTTATAGCAAGTCGTTCTTCTGAGCTGATTTGCCCCTTAGGTCTATCCATGAATGGGCGCAGCAGATTTGACAACAGGTCGTAGAGTGGACGGGTCATTCACGTCAAGTCAAATAGTTTGCTATCATGGGATTTGGATTTTAAAAATACCTTTCGGAAATATCCATTTGCGAGCCGATCCCTGTTTACAGGATGAACTGCCCATCGACGATTGCGGCGTGATTTTCTGGACGAAGACAGCAAGACGGCAAATGTTTAGAAACACTAAATCGAAGAAAGCATCTTCTAAACTTTCCATTGTTATGACGCTAAATTTGTAAAAGGAGAAGTTTCTTTTACTAAGTTCAGTTTCGCGAACAGCTGATTTTGAAGGGATGTGCGCTATGCTGGTCGCCTTGTCGCTGGCGAGGGGGCTTAAACGACTGCCTGAGGAATATCTCTACTAGGTTATATAAGTGCCTTCTCAACGCATACCGGCTCTGCGGACGAGTGACCAACCTTTTCCAGCTTACTCGTGGGACCAATATGAACCAAAACGCAAATAATCAACAAAAAAAAAAAAAAAAACTCGGACGAAACGACAATAGACACAGACGACTTTACAACGGACGTTACGCTGACGAAGATGGAGACGACGATAAGGACAACGACTACTGACATTATTTCTCACAGGGCCCCGTTGCCACATGCGACTGAAGAGGAGACGCTTCTCGCCTTCAGTCAGGAGACGATTACCAGCGCTAGCGGTAGTACCATCCACAGTACACCAAAGGCGCAATCTACCAACAACAGTAAAAAAGGTTCAGATGGGTACCAACCATAGCACCCAGGGCCCAACTTCCAACCCTAAAGAGGCTGGTGGTACCAACCACAGTACACAGGCCTCCAAAGGAAAGAAGAGGAAAAAAGCCAGGGACAGATTAGGCGTAACAGGTACCAGCGAGCGCTGTATACTCTACGGAGGAGACACTTCAAAAACTTCATTAAAATACCCTATTATTCAAAAATTTTAGTAGATTTCGAATCTAAAGATCCTTCCAACCCCTTTTTCGAAAGGTGAATCCTAGCATAGGTGTTTCAGTTACAACTTAATAAATTTTAATTATGAAAATATTCTGAGATCGTAGATCATTACAAGTGCGAGGCATACGTTTGGTGGGCGAGAAACCGCTTGGGTACAGTTTTCACTCTCCCACCACAAGCTAAACATTTTTGCAAAAAATACGAAGGAGAAGGTGAAAGGAGGGGGGAGATCGCCAAGCAAATACTTTGAAAACCAGGCGGACGGAAGATAGTGAATACAGCTAATAATTGCTACGAGAATTGTAGGAAAATCTAGTGTAGCTGTTTAATTACAAAAAAAAATATATATATACATATATAAATTATTTTGAAACAAATCTGAATTCGTCAGCCAAAAAAATAAAGAAAAATTCCTAGGAAGTGCTACTGTAAAATCGACATCATATCTGGCCAGACTCACCGCTATAGAAACCCAAGAAGAACAAAGTGGGATAAATTTGTAAGGCTATCTACGCCAGCTTTAGAAATAAGCGTACCAAACATAAACTGCCCTCAAAAGCTCGATGATCTAGTCGGCAAGGTAGAGCTTGCAATAACTACCTCTTAAAACAAGTACACCCCATTTAGTATCCGTAAAAAGAAGTCCCGACCCTGCTGAAGCGGGGACCTCAGGAAACTTAGAACGATAGTACGTGACTTACAACCAAGGAGTTTCAGCCATATAGGGAGGCTTTCAAAGCATATAAAAAAGCTATATATAAGGGTAGCGAAGGCTGTATCCTGGCAATCCTTCTGCTCCTCAATAGAAAACACTCGCGAGTCCTCCAGACTGAGTAAAATTCTGTCCAAAGAACACCACAACAATCACTTCGTAAGAAGCTAGGTAGGACTATGGACAAACTCAGCAGAGGACTCCCTGGGCACACTCATCAATACTCACTTCCCTGGATGCGATCTAGCACCAGTAAAAGAATATCTCTGCAGGGACTTTCAGCCCTCAGAGGGCTTACTGGATAGGATAATAAACTGCGAAAAGATCAGGTTTGCTATCAATGGCCATTCCATCCAAATCGCCTGTCCTGGATGGCGTTATCCCGGTAATACTACAAAAAGTAGGTTATGCAATGATCCTCTGGCTGGAAACGGTATACAGATCGAGTATCGCCCTGACCTATATTCTAAAAAGCTGGAAACGCCAAAGACTACAAGCCAATAAGCCTCACATCCTTCATGCTCAAGGTCTTTCAGAGGCTTCTGGATATCTATATTAGATCAATAATAACAGGAACAAATCTGTTAAAGGCACAGTACGCCTACATGAAGGGTAGACCTACGGAGACCGCCCTCCATGAGCTGACGGGTTTTGTGGAAAGATCACTACACTACAAACAATTCACACTAGCAGTTTTATTAGATATAGAAGGCGCCTTCAACAAAATCGAAACCGGTATAATTGTGGAAGCCCTGCAAAGGGCCGGAGTTGACAACTACATCTGTGGATGGACTCAATCAATGCCGGAAAACAGGACCATACAAGCGGATATGGGCTCAGTGACAATGACCCGCAAAGTGAGTAGAGGTACACCCCAGGGCGGGGTCCTCTCGCCACTACTCTGGGTCATTGCACTGAACGAGATACTACTCGAACTCGACAAGAATGGTGTTAAGGTAGTAGCATACGCAGACGATGTGCTCATTGCAGTCTCGTGGGCTTTTCCCTCCACGCTAGGCGACATCCTTCATAGCACGCTATGCAGACTGCACACCTGGGCAATATACTGCGGCCTCAACATCAACCCTAGCAAAACAGAACTAATACTGTTCAGTAACAGAATAAAAATATCAACTTTTCGACTACCCTCAATAGATGGAACGGAACTCTCGCTCTCTACTAGACTTAAGTACCTAGGCATCGAAATAGACAACAAGTTAAATTGGAAAACCAATATCGAAAAAATAGTAGAGAATTCGTATATGGTACACTACTTGTGCAAGAGAATAGTCAGCAGAAATTGTTGGCTAAGGCCAAAACTTATGATGTGGCTCTACACGGCGGTCATAAGGCCCATCCTGGCGTACGGAGCCAGAGCATGGTAGCCTGCCCTGAACAAGCAATACAACACTAAGCAAGTAAGGAAGGCTAAGTTCGGGTGTAACCGAACATTACATACTCAGCTGAGAGCTTTGGAGACAAAATAAGGGAAAATCACCATTTAGCAAAATGAACCCAGGGTAACCCTGGAATGTGTTTGTATGACATGTGTATCAAATTTAAGGTGTTAATGTTATTTAAAACGTAGTGAGCCTTAGTTCTATAGGTGGACGCTTTTTCGAGATATCGCAATAAGGGTGGACCAGGGGTGACTCTAGAATGTGTTTGTACGATATGGGTATGAAATTAAAAGTATTAATGAGGGTTTTAAAAGGGAGTAGCCTTTAGTTGTATATGTGAGGGCGTTTTCGAGATATCGACCAAAATGTGGACCAGGGTGACCCAGAACATCTTCAGTCGGGTACCGCTAATTTATTTATATATGTCATACCACGAACAGTATTCCTGCCAGGATTCCAAGGGCTTTTGATTTCGCCCTGCAGAACTTTTTAATTTTCTTCTACTTAACCCATTACTGACCAACGTTACATATATGTAACAGCAGCATAAGTATGAATAATCGTACGCCAATATCACTTTGAACGACTGTAATTGGGTTTCTTCGTGTGGCAATACGAAAGTGTATGTTTAAGCTTTACGATGAAGCGTGGTGCGATCAGTTTACTGAGAACCACCGAAGTTTTTAGGCTTGTTTAATATCCCTGTGTGCCTTTTTTTGCAGTTATGAGAAAGCGCAAAATGTAAGTAATTGTTTTCAAATGTTTTTTCAAAATTCTAAGAACAATTTTTGTACATACTTTTTCAGTACAGTGACAGAGAAATATTAAAAAATCAAAACAAAACAAAGTTTACTTTTTTTCAGATAAGACCTTGAAAAGTCAACGTTACATATATGTAACGTTGGTCACTACTATAGCAAGTGTACTTATTTCTTTATCTGATTCGTTTGTCCTTATTTAAGTGACATTTTACGCACAGAAGAGATCCTTCAGCTGCTAGGGGGCCAAGGCGATGAAGAACGTGACATAGAGAAAGTATTTTTAGATCAACCGGATGGAGAGAATATTTCATAAGAGGAATCCTCAAATGAAGATGAAGGAGGAACATTGAGAAATTTACCTAGGAGGCAGAAAATGACTAATTGTGAAGTGGTATATGCAGGAGCGATTGACGATGACGAGGAAGATAACCCTATACATGAAGAGGAGCTGGCAAAATACATCAGGGATGTGCTGAATCACTCATTGTCAAATGTGGAAACAGATCTTCTTGAAACACCTCCTTGTTTGCAGAAAGGATTGCCTACAACATCTTTTTATAAGAACAAAACATCGACGCCACAATCTTCTCAACGCACTGCATCACATCCTATTCCAGGGGCAACAAACACTCATAAAGCTACACTTTCTTCTGTAGAAATGGCGACAAGTTCACAAAAAGTGGCATCTCCTGTTGATCCTGTGACAAACTCACCTGAATTAACTCCACAAAACTACCTGATATGTGCGGCTAACTCCACCGAAGCTGTCTCTTCGTTCAACACCGGTAGTCACAGAACCTCCAACAAAACGGCAAAAGAGAATTCACCCAGTTCCAGTCGCTTCAAAGAATCAAACAAGGTCACGGGCGATTGATGAGTTTATTGGGTTGCACAAGAAGAACATGCCAGGCCACTGAACACATTCCCCGATTTGGTATATCCAGCGGCATATCATATTGCACCTTACAAATTTTTTGAAAAATTCTTCGATGATGAAGTAATAAATATGTTGTGTGATCAAATTAATAAATATGCTGTGTTCAAAGATTCAAACAAGGCCAGCCCAGCAATTACATCCCAAGAAATGCGGATATTCCTAGGGATTCTCATTATAACTGGATATCGTCCTGCCCCTGCCAAAAGGGATTACTGGTATGAGGAAGATGACATGGGTAGTTTTATGGTTCAAAATGCCATGAGACGCAATCGTTTCGAAACTATATACACCAACCTTCATTTTGCGGACATATTTCTGTATGATGAGAAAGACAAAATATGGAAGCTTCGTCCACTCACCGACAAACTGAAAACACAATTCCGAGAGAACTTTGTACCAGAGCAACATCTTTGCTATGACGAAAGCATGGTGGAATATTTCGGCCGCCATAGTTGCAAGCAGTTCATAAGAGAAAAGCCTGTGAGATTCGGTTATAAAATGTGGTCGCTAAACACACCTCAAGGCTACTTGATAAATTTTGAGATGTACCAAGATTCAAATCCAAAGATAAACCCAGAATATATCGAAAAGTATCCGAAACCAACGGCACCGCACTTTTGTATGCTGGACGAGTTTGATGAAGAAGTCAAACAGTATCCTTTCTCGATCCAGTTCGACAATTAGTTCACAAATGTAAACGTTCTCTTAGGATTGAAACAAAGAGGCTACGAAGGTACAGGAACTATTCGTGAGAACTATATTCCGAAATTTTGTATTCTTCCATCGAAAAAGGAACTTATCAAGATGAAAGTTGAACGTGGGTCGAGAGACGGAGTGAAATTAGAGAAGGCCAATATTTACTCCATTAAATGGAATGACAATTCTGTTGTAACAATTGCGTCTACAATATATGGCATTTTTCCTATATCGACATTTCCAAGATACTCCCGTGAAGTCCATAAAAAAATAGATGTTCCACGGCCTTTGGCAATTAGTCGTTACAATAGCTTCATGGGTGGGACAGATCGAATGGACCAAAACGTATCTACTTATCGCATATCAGCCAGGGTAAGAAAGTGGTGGTCATCAATTTTTACTCGGCTTGTTGACGTGTCTATGCAGAATGCTTCGATTCTTTATCGAAAAGGTGGTGGAAATATGTCTCAACTTCAATTTCGCCAATCCACGGCCAGATATTATTGCAGAGCTCAAGGTATTGCAAAACCACCTGGCGGTTACCGTCGACCCAAAATTGATACCGAATATACAAATTCACGATATGACTGCCAGGCGAATTCATAGCAAAAATTCCACTAGGAAAGAGACGAAGATGTCAAGGCTGTAATTGCAAATCCAGCGTTACAACTGAATGTGTAAAATGTAATGTTGGATTGTGCGTTGGTTGCTTTCAAAAGTATCACTTTATACCCATAAACTAAACATTATAGATAATTTTTTGTTTACTTGTAAGCCAAGTACTTGTTATTTAACCGTTTATCTTTTTATGTAACTTTACTCAAAAAAAATCAACAGTCATATGTTTTATATATAAAATGAATTATTTTGTGCTCGTTAAAATTTTATAAGAATAAAAGTGCTACTTATTTTCAAAATAAATAAAAGTATATATAATTCATGTTAATTTTTGCAATTCGTTATGTGTAACATTACATATGTGTAACAGCCGACTCTGTCCCAACCCCACCCAAAAAAAAAAAATTTGTTTTCTATCACTTTAAGTGGCTAAATATAAGCAATACACAAAATTTCAACAAAATCCATCTATGTTAAGGTTTCTGTCAGTAATGGGTTAAAATATATGAATTTGTAATCGGGAGAACTCCCTCTTTCATTTGATACCAAGTTTAACCCCGAATTCGGGGGTTGCTATTTCTAAAATTTTCCCGTGAAAGGTGAGAATGTGATGTTTATGGTAAAGCAAGATAGGTTTTTTTAAATAATTAATAAACCACAAAAAATGGGAAAATGAAAATTCAGGCTCCTGGTTAGATATAGCGTTCTTTAATGGGGCACATATCGGCGGCCGAATGTGCTCCATTAAGATGCTAGATACAGCAGCCCGGACATTAAATTCTTATTTGAAGTAAAACTTTCTCCCTTCTTTATCGCATTAAAAATGGTTCCTCAAGCGAAAGTGACGGAAGCGTTATATATGCAAATAGATAAATAAATATAAGGCGCGGTAACCTCCGTAGAGATTTTAGGCAGAGATTCTCTTCAAATTTGCTTCGTGCTCCTTATAATTTTTTCCTACAAATTGGCCGGACGGGACCTACTTGTTTTATGCCGACTCCGAACGACATCTGCAAGGCGTTTCTCTTCACAGCCGATGAAATATAAAAGAAATACCGCCAAAAGCCTCATAAACAAAGTACTTACGATAAGTCAAACAAAATTCAGAGATACAAACCTATGAAAAATCAATAATAATTTAAAAAGTAATAATTATCCAGAACATATAATACGAGAATTAATACATCAAAAACTAATGAAAATAGACAACCAACCATACAACAACAAAACCAACGAAGCTAAAAATACAGAAAAACAATATTACAGCGTTACATACATACCTAAACTAAGCGAAAATCTCGATCATCAACTAACGAAAGTAAACAACATCTCATTTGCCTACAAATCCAACCACACTTAGTCCTGCGTTTATACCAACACTAAAAGTCCAATTGAGCAACGACAACAAAGCAATGTCGTTTACGAAATTAAATGTACAGGAAAATAAAATGAAACATGTAACCAGGTACATATAGGAACGACAAAAAGAGCGTCCCCCAGCGGGTTAGGGGGGGTCAGAATATACCCGCGGTAGGTATGCCTGTCGTAAGAGGCGACTAAAATACCAGATTCAAGGGGCTGTGTAGCGCAACCCTGCAGGTTGCCAGCGCAACATATAGCTTCTCCAAACCCAATTGTCAACCTCACCTATCCGCGGCGAATCCTGTTTCACTAACAGACGAGGCTCTGGCGACCCTAAGCTCCTTATGGAACTTGGGGTTGGGGAGGGAGGGGATGGCCTGAAGGTTTAATGTGGCCACATAAATCGTTCCCGAGATGGTCGGGCCAGCACCTTAATGGTGCTGTTGTACCGGAGCGTACCGGATCTGTATCCGGCAAAGGACCATCACATCGATAACACTCCCCAAAGCCTTCGGGGAGCAACCTTATCGCTACAACAACAACAACAACAACAACAAAAAGAGCGCTAGGTACTCGGCTAGCAGAACC